>NW_017307526.1:300606-361279 GCF_000935625.1 Nanorana parkeri | reverse complement strand
AACAGATACAGATTTAAAAGGAAGAGCAGCAAAGAGAAGGGAAACAACCATGGATTAAAGTAAGGCACACATTACAGTATTGTTTTATGTTAAAAAATCTGAGGGTTTAATGTCACTTTAAGCAATTCCAACATAACTGTTAACATAAATACACATCAGAATGAGGTGTCCGGCGTCTATGTTCCATTACCCAACATATAATATATATTGGTTTATACATCTTTACATACCATTTCTTGGATGAAATTACGGTGTCACTATAATGCAAAACATTGTTTGAAATGTTTGCTGAAAAAAAATGTGTGGGAAAAGGTTTTCACATATACATATAATTGTTTTATAAAATATATATAATATCTAGTTTAAATAATTAATAGGAACTATACGTGTCAACGATGATAATTTATTTACCATGTATAGATTATTATAGGGGCTTCCCCTTTCATCAAGTAATTAAGAGACCTTTTGCTCCAGAATCAATGCATATTTTATAGCTATGCAGTTATTATGCATTTATCTTGCTAATCTTTTTACAACTTGGCTTTTTCTTTTTTTCTGCAAGGTTTGCAGAGTTTTTTTATGAAAATTCCTTTTATGTGAAATAAAATTTTACTTAAAGCAGCCAGCCAAAAGCAACAAGATAAAAATAAATGGCCCTTTAAAAAATTATATAACAAAACAGCTTTTGCTGCAATATTCAGCTTCACTCCAGAAATCTCCACCATAGTACTTTTTCTGCCACTAGATGTCCTCAATCTGATAGCCAGCACCATTCAACTCACTTCTTCCGAGCCCAGGTCATCCGGGACCTACCCCAAGGCTGTGCCTGGGCAATTAAAGGAAAAGCAGAATGGTGATGAGTTTGTTTCTCTGTCACTCTGCTTTCTCTTCTTCTTCTAACCGTTCAGCCTTGCTGTGTAGGGTCTGCAAAAGGCTGATAGGCTGCTACCAAGTCAAATGAAGGTACACATGTATGCAAAAACTACATTTAATAATGTATATACGATTGCAGAGTTGCAATAGTTTGTGTTTTTTATATCTGCATAGAGTTCAGCTTTAAATATCTTTTAATTTTACACTTCGTTAGTATAAGTAAATAAATAATCAAAATAATGTTAGTCTTTTTATTATAACCTTTTTTTTTTTGCTAATTGAAGCAGATGCGATTAAATTTTCTCCCTGAATTATTTGTATTAAGATCCTGTGGCTGCTTCCATGACAACTGTCTCAAATCCCTACTCATAATTTACGTTCCAACCTCATCAGGGTATCATCCAAAGTTTGGAAACTGATGGATAATGTTTAATGTTTCAGACTGGCCTTTGTGTACCATTGCCACTCTAAAATGGTCTACTTTACTGCTCACTGTTTTAGTCAACAGATGTATGGAAGCTTGTAGGATAGCTGCAAATTACCACCTGCTAAGAAGGGACACAAGAACTGTTCTTGATCGATGTTGTTTGGCATTTGAGAAGCTATTCTGTAAATCATCTTGTATGTATTCCTAAAAGAGCTATTGTAGATTATAGAGTCACATATTGCCCTGCCAGGCAAATGTATTAATAATTCACATCACCCCAACTCTATTCCCTGTGCTTTCATAAATACAATTAATTTGCTATGTAGGGTAGACAGGGTATTTAATTTTTTTTTAAACTCCAGTCTTGGACTACACCCTTGCTTTGTGTTTGTCTATCCATGTTAATAAGCATTACACAATGCCATCTGAATCCTAGCTCACTCAACGCCTTTAACCATCTTTGTCAGAAAGCATTTCTGAAACTTTGATAGTTTTGCTTTAAATTGCTTCATGCTTCCCCAGCACTGAGCAAAATAAACACACAAGCCCAACGAGTGGAAAAATTGTACTTTTTAAATGAAATTATGTTTGGGGAACGGTGACGAGTGAGGAGAATGGCTTAAAACTGCCCAGTTATGCACAGTGCATTCCTATTTCCCAGAAAAGAGTACTAAACATGCCAAATCTGATTTAACTATCTTTACAGACAGAAAATAAATTATTTTTGTGGGAAGTCATTAAACACCCAGTCTATTGCCATTAGTAGGCCAATTACAGTAGTAGATTGCCAGTGCTGGCAGTCATGAAGCCACAGAAGAGCAGTTATAAGCTTATTGCTGCTGAAGGTCCATCAGCCTTTCAGACTGGAACAGAAAGTTAGCTTCTAAATTCAGTTATTTGCTGACAATGTGTAAACTGCAAGTAGAATTCAAGTGTTACATTACCATACACCATTATTTGGTTGAATCCTGTACCACCGTTAAAGCCTTTGCAGTATCCCAGTGCTGCCTTATCTATTCTTACAATGTATATCAAGCACTTACAGTAGTTTTGACCTTAAAGTATATTGCCACTTTTGCAGTCAAATTTAGGAAAACCCCTCCATATGTTTGTTATGTGTTCCTATTCACACATTATACCGAAAAATACATTTAAAAAATGTCTTAACTTTTAGATGTTTTGTTAAATCAGGCAAGATGGCTGATTCCAGATTTTTCTTAGCCCTTTAGCAGTAATCTGTCCCAATAGAAAGTCTTGGGACTGAAATTTGAGGATTGTGTTTATCTGATAAGCTTCATTAACATACAATGGGCAGGCCACTTTAGACCCCTCACAGCCCCTCCTAACATTTCAAATAAATAGAAGCAACAAGAAATTGTAACCCTTAAATATTACAAAACTATTAGCTATTAATTATCAACTATTAATGTTACCAAATCAGAATTTGGATACTATACTGTAAATTGTAAAAAAAAAAAGCATCCAACCTTTTTCTCTACTCCATTACTATTTGCTGGTATAGGTGGTATTAAAAATATAATAATGTTTTTCAAACTAACCCTAATTTCAGAAACAAAGATTGCTCAGATCCACTCAGAATAAGACTGATGTCACACTGGTGATTGTGCCATTGGCTGCAGTATCACTATAAAGGGCTAAATAGGGTAAACAGGGTAGACAGGGGGAGTTCCTTAGATGGCGATCTCTTTTGTGCTGTGTCCGGTACATTAAATTTCCTCACTTTCATTGGAATAGTCTTTTATACAGCTGGTCTCTTTCTTTTTTGTGGTGGAAGAGCAAGACATTGCTCCTTTACTGGTGATTTACATTCTGCAGCCTGTCCAACAGCAAAATAGCAATGTATCACTCATCCTGCCAGAAAGGAAGCGACACATTGAACCACATAAATATGTTCTCTGCAGTTTATAATGATCCTATCATTGGTGAAGTGTGCCACTAAAGTTTAACAACATTGATTAACCTATAGTAGCCAATCCTATACCTTTACGTAAGGTAAACCATGCCATTAATTGTGTTATCCCATATGTTTGTACCAGTACCTGTAAATGAGGCTGTTGTAAGCACCTTTTTTGCTCTAGCTCTAGCAAACCCTAGATATAAGCTGGTAACGCTCAGTGCTAAATTCCACTTTAGTGACTTTCACATTGACTTCAGCTTCCTTCAGTTCTACTTTCCCCATTGGATGGATCTATTTATTTTTTCTATGGGCTGATCTCAACAAATACAAATACAAAAAAGTTTCAGCCAATTAGGGAAAGAGAGATGAGGTCACTGAATCCAGAAAGATTGTGTTCAATATAAACCTACCTTCAAAAGTCTGATTTCTATTTAATAGCTGCTATATAGGGATTTCTAAAAAGCTGTAACATGACATGTAGAGTGATTAAGTGCTTACAGTATAACAGCTTTTATTTAGAGGTACCGCTTGATGGGAGAGCAAGAGGAATGGCATGGTCTACTTAGGTATAAAAGGTGCATGAATGCTTCTATGATATGAGTTAACATGTTTTTGCAATTTTAAATATTTAATTAGTTTTAAAACTGCAGCTTTTTATTAAATTATCTGGTGATCCTGCCATGAAGGTCTTTGTTCAAGCTGTTTCTGTTACAGGGTGACATCGCTCAGTCCATGTCTCCCAGTTATGCTCTTGCATTAGCGCCCTGTCAAATGGGCTTCTGATAGAGACTACAAAGGGCAGTTTTAACACACATCATACAGACATGGTCCACTGTTGTCAGTATCAGAAATGCATCCCTGAGAAATGCCATGCAGTCATCACTGAAGTGAATGCATGGAGAGTGGATGAGACCAACAGTATTGAGATGCATTGAAGGATTCAATTTTTTTTTTAAAAGGTTAAAACTGTATTTTATTTAAGCATTGCAATTGTGTATGATGCACAGTGCTTTAGCAAACTAAATGTTATTCAGATAAGAATGATCATGTATCTCCCCTCTTCTGCTCACCTTCTAAAGCTAAGTTAAATGGTTCCTGTTACATATGTCTTGACTTGACTTTTTTCCTATTAACCACACTTTTTTTTGTTTACCACACACAGACTACAGAATGGCAAAAAGGGGAAGTGGAGAAGTTTTGTGTTCTCTTCCTCTGTAGATATGTCATCCTCATGATGTCTTTTTAATGACTGCAGTCTGTGGCCTAGTGGGTACTGATTTATGAAAAGCTGTAAAAGATCAGGTGGAGCTCGGCAGGGCTTCTTTACAGCTGCCTGAATGGAGACCCATCTAATTTGTTTAGTTAAGTGTGAGCTCATGGTGAACATCACCCGGCCCATAAATTTTAGTCTTGGACCCCTGACTGGGAGCTTGGTCCAAGAAAATGCCGGTGACTGCAGCTGATCTTAAAGGCCCACATTCCCTCAGTGCATATGTGGAAACATCACAGGCGCTTCCCACTTTCAGACACATTCCTCTTCATTGATAAACTGCCCAGATGTCCTCTCTGAGGAGGAAAGTAACCAATTTCGACTTTGATTCCTCTGAGGAACATTGGAAAAAGTAAAACAATACTTCACATCACTGGTTATTCGGAGGTTAGGGGCCTTTAAATTAGGCCCCCTTTCTTTTTCATTGCTTCTTTTATCCAAGTCATGGACATGAAGGCTTAACGTTGACTATGTAAATCCCTAATCTGTGGAATCTGTTCTTTCTCAATGAAGTAGTACAAATTCCTTTATTTTAAAGCCGTGTGCCTCAGATAAAGCTAATCAAAGACCAGTAACACCAGTTAAAAAATAAATATAGAGAAAACTGAGGTAAAACCTCACATTCTTTCCTACTGCAACACTTCATAAATACTTCAGAAATGTCTTGGGAATCATAGACGTATTGCCAACAAAATATATGAGTCCAAAGGTGATACACTTATTTTAGCTAACAGCGGTAGCTATTTGGTGTTATATTACCAGCACATAAAACGCATTCAGGGAGAAAAAAATCTTTAAAGAGGTTAGGCCTTTTCCTGATAAATAATAATATTTGGGATTTATAAAATGAGTGTAATTCTCCAGATGTCATTAGACTCTACAAAACACATTTATTAAAATTACAATTACCTTCCTTAACTGTTATTTAGTTACAACCTGTGCTAATATAAGTTTGGTCAAATATTTTTTTAACTTTGATTTTTATTAGACAATTTTCAGTAAACAAAAGAAGGGGAAAAACAATGTGCTGATCACCTTTTTACAGTATTTAACAAATGAATGCAAATATATAACTACAAGTTAAAAAAAAAGGTTGTCAACTATTTGTCAAAAAAAAATGTTGCTACTCAAGTTCCTAAAGTTCAAGTTCAAGCTCAAGTTCCTAAAGCCAGAGAATTATAGAAATTGTGCTTGGAGCAAAGTCTAATCTCAAGTAAACATTGCATACCTAGCATCTTAATCAATAATTTAAGTGGGTTTATATTTGCTTAGACAGGGGTTCTTAGCTAGTTGTCACTTCTGCATGCAACGATGCTGGCTCCAAAGTGTGGCATTTCTTTTGAGGTGAGAATAAATACATTGTATTGTGGCTCACTATGTGTAATGAGGGACAAGAGGCGAGTCCTTATTTGCTTATTGAGATGGAATCACTGAAGAAGACAATAGGGATACACATAAATATATTCATAAAAATCCTGCATCCGCAGAACCTGAAACCCTGTGTTCATCCAGAAGAATAAAAATAAACTTTAAAAGCAACAGGGAAAAATTCTCATTGATACCCTATCTCTCGGTTCTCCTGAACCGAAGGGGTCGTGGGGCCCAAGCTAGCCGAAGGATCGGCCGAAGCTACGGCCAGATCCTTCGGCAGCTTTGTGAATAGACCCCTTAGATTTTCCCCTGGAGAAACAAACTACAGTGCCATTTTTTATTAATATTAATAGCCATTTTTATTCATACAGCTCTTACTGTAATGAAGCCTTTGAGGGGGTTAACACTATTTTCCTCCAGGTATAAACTTTTCACCAATATTACTATTTATGTATAGACTATTAGACTAGATATAGACTATTTATTAGACATGTGCACTGCCAAAAAATTTGTTTAGTTTCGTTTCATTTTAAATTCGGATTTGTGTTATTTCGTTTTTCGGGATTCGGGTGTGAAAGTCAATTCGGATTCGGAATTCGGATTCGGACGAAATTCATTAGCGGTAGTTCAATTTGCACGTTCGTTTCGTTTTCGTTTTGTTCATTCGTTCGTTTGCAGCAAAGTGACATTTGAGTGGAAAAAATGTTTTTCTTCAACGAACGAAACGAAAAAGAAACGGGAACGAAACGAACGTTCGAACGAACTACCGCTACTGAATTTCGGAAATTCGGATTCGTTTGCATTCGTTATATCTGTAATTCGGAATTCAGATACATCCGAATGTCCGAATTTCCGAAAAGTCGTCCGAATTTCGATTCGGAAAGAAAGGAATCGCACATGTCTATTATGTATGTATTTACAGGTGAAACTCGAATAATTAGAATATCATGCAAAAGTAATTGCAGTAAGTGCTGCAAAAGGGGCCCAAACCAAGTACTGAGTACATATGCATGCTTGTACTTTTCAGAGGTCCGATATTGTTCTATGTACAATCCTTGTTTTATTGATTGCATGTAATAATCTACTTTTTTGAGGTTGTGGATTTGGGGTTCTTGGGGTTTTCATGAGCTGTAAGCCATAATCATCAAAATTATGACAAATCACGGCTTTAATTATCTTGCTTTGCATGTAATGAGTCTATGTCATATATTCGTTTCACCTTTTAAGTTGCATTAGTGAAATAAATGAACTTTGCATGATATTCTAATTATTTGAGTTTCACCTGTATACTAAGGTGACAGGAGGCCCACTAATGGCCTCTTCTCGAGGGTGAATATGTAAAATTTAGCTAAACTTTTCTTATACTGTAGCTGAGGTCCTTTATGCCCCTTATTAATTTAGTAACTATTTCTTTATGCTCTTTTCAGTTCTGCAACATCCTTTTTTTGTTAACTGGTGCCCACTACTGAGCTGCATATTTAAGATGAGGTTTTACTAATGTTTTGTGCAGGAGCAAGATTCTAAGATTGATTTACTAGTAGAATAGAGCATGTTCAATTTGGAAGGGAAATTATACTTAGCTAGTCAATGTGAAGAAACTATGCTGACTTCAATCATCCAATCATGTGCAAGAAAAGTTCCTCTTTTTTAATTCTCCTTTCTTTTTTTGTGAATTATATTCTTTGCAAAGGGAATTTTAATCATATTCACTATAATAACTTTGAACATGAAAATCATCTTGCCAAGTTAAAATGCTTTATTCCTTTAGTAAATGAACCCCTGTATCTCTTTCTCTTGATTATGTACCTCATTTAACACCAAAAAGTATTTTGTTTGCTCTAGAAGCGCAGATTGGTGTTGCATTCTGTTAAGTCTACGACCTACCAGAAAATCCAGATCTTTCTCCATAATTGATTCAAACAGGTCACACAAGTTGTTTTGCACAGAAGTGAGGTCCATACATATTTTTGGTTAGCCCAGGTTAAAGGAGAAGTATTGGGAGAGTAAAATATACTTAGAGCCTGCTCTCAGGCTCCTTATACCAAGAAAGGTCACAGTCTCCTCCCAGCAGAGAGTTATCAGTCAATGCTTCCCGCAGAGATTGCCTCCTTCCCCTTTCTGTCCCTCAAGCCTCACTGGAGGGACAGACAGGAGAGGGTGTGGGCACAACTGTCTCTGGCTCTAGAGAGGCAGCTCTCAATCTGGCAGCCAGGTGGATCCCGATACTATTGTAGAACTAGGGTTGAGCAATATAATGGTAAAAGGCATATGCCGAAGTTACCTTTTACAGAACATTTACTGTCATAAAGAATAGTAGAACCAATTGAATTAGTTGATGCTATATGCATATTTTACCTTAAGTCATTCAAGCTTGTTGGTCCTTAAAAGAGAACTATGGAGTAACCTCTTTATTCCATGGTTCTCTTTAAGGTCACAGGAGGACATATACTAACCTCCTCCCATGACTCAAAGCTCAGTATATAGTGAGCTATTGCTTGCTTTATACTAAGAGCGCCGCAGCCGGGGCGGATCCTGAAAATACTGTTAAGATCCACCCAGCTGGCTGATTGACAGCGGCCTTTGCCTATCTAGAGGCAGAGCCAGCAGTGCCAGCCACCTCCCCGTCCTTTCCTCCAGTCAGCACTGGAGGATTGGACAGGGGTGGGTGGGAATCCCTGCGGGGAGCTGTGACTGACATCATTGCTCTCTGCATGAAGCTGATCTGAAAATGAGCGAGCGATGGTATGTGTTCACTCACTTCCCGATCAATAGAGCTGACGTGTGACATTTCCATTGTCACACATCGGCTCTAACTATGAGTATGAGTAAAAATCACTCACCTCATAGTTCTCCTTTAAATATGATGAGTGGCCTGACTAGCCAAAAGGGGGGCTTGGGGGGGAAGTGGAGCCAAGGTTGATTGTGAGAGGGGAGCATGCATGATGGTTTCTCCACAGCTGATGAAAGGAATAGTCCTCACAGCTCACAGGGAGATTTTCTAGCATGTTCACAAGTTTTCTCGTGCTAAAACACACGGCTTAGTTGGAAAGGAACAGGTCTTGAATTTCATGCAATGAATTTACTCTTTCCACTACAATCTTACAGCTAACTGTGCAGATGAAAGGGTTTTACAAATAACACTTTGAATTCTAGGAACCAGGACCTTTTATAAGGGAAAAGCGTGTTGCCTATTTTGGAATTTCTCAACGAACAGCCCACTGAAATATCTGAAAGGCAGGGGTGCAGTTCTTATAAGCATGCACACTCACATGTTGTATGAGGCTTTTTTTCTGTGAATCTTTTCTGAGGAAAGAAAGGTCTTTGGTCAGGCAGATCACTTGCAAACATCTGAAATCCATGCCTATGGTGACCTTTGGAAACATTTCCAAAAAGTACACATCCTGTAGTAAAGAACATGAAGATGCCAAGATCCTGTTTTAAATGTGCAGCTGCCTTTAAAGAGTAACTATACTTTTGCTGAGATCAGCCAGTATTGTGGTAAACGGAAAAGCTGCAAAATGCAGAACAAATTAAAATAAACGGTCAATGTGGAGTTACTCTTTAAAAAAGTATTATTTCCTAGTAAAACCCCTATTTTTATCTTTATGTTCAATTTTGTTCATGTAAAATAACATGCTTTCTTTTTTTCAGACCATTAAATCTACTATTGGATCAAAACAATGTAGACTTCTCCACATACCGACCCTCGGGAGACTGGCTTGATGGTATGCAGACTGCACAGTGCAAGGACATTTTATCAGGAGTTAGCTACAGCTCCTGTGAAACAATTGCAAAAATTTCATTAGAGTAAGTCAATATCATTTATATTTCATTTTGAATCATCAATGCCTGCAATCATGCATAGTGCAAGCCACCATATAGTAGAACAGTGTCATTGCAGCTCCAGAATCGCAACTTCAGGATTTTCAAAAGTTAACCCTTACAGTAGGACTACCCACGCACTGCAAGAGTTAAATGCTTGTTTTGGTTTAGGGAACAGAATAAAGAAGATATACTAACCTGCTCGGTCCTGCGGCAGTCAGCGCTTACCTCTCTCACTTTCTGCTCTGGCTGTGGTATGTCACTCGGCATCTTCACATCTAATAGATCTGTTAGACATGATGATGTCATGGGTCCTTAGACCTCTGGAGCCCAGCGACCAGTCTAGCAGCCAGGAAGAATTGAGGATCAGGTAAGTATATTTCCTTTGTTTGCAACCCTTATCCAAAATTAGCAGTTAACCTTTGTTTCTCTTTGATGTGACCTAGAACAACCCAGTCCTGACTTCACTCTTACTTCACTTGCTGTGCAGTGCCATATTTGGTCAAGTCAGGGACTTAAGATTTACTGTAGCCAGAGGTTCAGCATAAAGAACCGGCTTCAGAAGGAGGTCAACAATAGCAGTTTACATATTTGTCTCATGGAAGGTTTCTTATAAAATATACCTATCATAGAGCAAATATGGGGACTGTCATTTCTGACCTTCTCCCAGAAATAATAAGTCCATGCATTGTAAAAAAAAAAAAAAAAGAAGAAAGTTGTAGTTTTGGATTCAGTAGTAAGGCGTTAAAAACCTGTCAGCTTATTTTCTGCTGTCTGTGATGTCATTGGATGTCATGTCCCTTCACTTCTTGACCCTTAAATGCAACTACAAGTGAGAGGAAATCTATCCAAAACAAAACAAATGGCTATACATTCAATTGAATTCCTTGGTGTTATGCATATCTACTTGCTTCAGTAGTTTGGAAAGTCAGGTCATCTGCATATTTGTTCCAGAGTAGGAATTAAAACTTTTGTAACCAGATGGCCAGCATGACTAGGATTTTGGGGAAGAGAGCTCAGCAATGGCAGCCTACTTTTTTTTTCTTTTTTTACAGGTTTCCTTTAAAGCAATGCCATTTAAAAATATACAGGGTATGCAAAAGCTCTTCTATCTGTGCAATATGTGAGAAAGGCTCTGTATTTACATTTTTACATTTTAAAGATATGAGTTAAGCCTACCTCATGTTATCAGCCATTCAAGGCTAAAGGAGGCTTATCAGAGTCTGCCTAAAGTGTCCTTCAAATAGAATACTAAGCAGTATGCCAGATGTGGTGAAATTAATGCCTTTTCTGGGGATCAGAGAGGAGCTAAAATATTTTCAGTTATAAAAGGTTCCAGCTAATATATATATATATATCTCAGTACACATTAAATGTAGTTAAGGTTTCAAGGCCCTCAAAAATGAAAGTACCACAGGCATTTCTTAAATACCATTGCGATTCCTCAGACAACCCTGCAAGTTACTCATCATGCTCCATTCACGTAACTAGGTTTCCATGCACTCAAAGTATGTGAATGTTCTGTGCGTGATGAGTAATCAGGGTTACAAAGGGATATTATCAATATATAATGAGCAAAATCTCTGTCCAGGATTATACAGCAGTCTTCCAGGAAGCCTTAGGGAAGGGTTTTCAGAAGTTTGAGAGCTGACAGAGGGAGTATTAGTAGAAATATGAAGCAAAATACTTACTTCAATGTCAGCTGCAAAGTAAGGATAATTAGAGAAAGGATCAAGTGACAAGTTTAAACTATAATACTCAGAAATATTGGAATAAATGTCAGCGGTTCTGAAAGTGTGGTTTGAGAACGCGCGCCATAAAAAATTTCTGTGCTGAAAATGTGTATACATTATTGCAGTAAAATCAGGCTCCTTTCTGAGACTCCAGAGGTCTAAGTCTGGTCAAAGTAACGTTAAAATTCTACAGAATAAATTGTGTACAGTAGAGTAGAGTGTGAATGGCATATTGCCCATTGGTTCCCCTACATTTTCCTGGCAGGCGGTAGGGAGGTTATTTGTAAAGAAGACAGGTTAATACTACACTGTTTAATAATACATCATGTTATAGATGCCTCTGCAATCTGATCTTGTGCTGCCTATCGACATACTGCACCTATTAGATGGACGATAACATTGTTAAAGCCCAAGAGTTAAAGCATATGCATCACTAAGTGAATGTAATATAAAAAGTAATATTTAAATCTGCACCTTTCTTTAAAATAATGTCTAATGTGACAACCTTGTATCTCTTTCTACCAGTTGTGCTACTGTATTGTCACCCTGTCACTTGGGCTTACAAGTGTTTTGGAGTAATACAAGTGTTTTTTAACACATATTACATAGGCAACATGTAATGTTGTCACCAACAGAAAATCTGCCCTGAGACATGCCATGCAGGCATTGCAGGAGATTGACTCTTTTTTTTGATTGAACATTTTCAGTTCTTTTAGTAAATCAAAGTGGCTGCAAAGATACTGCAGGAGAGCAACAGCACTGACATAGACATAGGATAAAGAAAAGATGAAATCAAGTTTTCTTTTCTGGCATAACACAGGAAGCTTTACTGGGCTGATGCAGTGGAGGTATATCAAATTGCTCATATTACTGTAGTGTGGTGAAGCTCACTGTTAGGAGAGGTGAAGCGTTATTGACTGGAATATTATGTAATGGCCATAAAGATCTTGTTCATACACTGCATAAATAGTGTGGAGTAGTGTTCATATAATAGACAGAAAATGGCAATACACGCAAAAAAAACCCACACGGGTCACTTAGAGTTTTAAGTCCACAAATGACCCCCTGGGAATATCTTACAGAAAATAGTCCTATCAACAGCTTAGTGACTTCCATCATGAGAGCATTCAACTGTACCACAGAGATCTCCAGAGCTAATGAAAAAAATGACATTCTGTTGGACTACTAATGAGTATAATTACCTGATGAGTTTTTAAGTAAATGACTATGTAAAACTCTTCCTGCCTAAATGAGCTTCCCATTAAACAACCATCTCTCTAAATATGCTCGGCATTGATGAAGGATTGCTGAGGCTTTGCTGCGATGACATTTTATTTTCTATTAGCTAGAATGACTATATTGTTCCTTGGACTTGCCTAAAGTTTAGGAAAGCTGTGCTGATGTATTGTACTTTGTGGGAATTACACGTCTCTTGTAATTAGTATGCTTTATTTAAACACAAAGTGACTTTGTGAAACTTTGTTTGCGGCTCTTTTTTTTTTTCTTAAAACTGTACAACAGAGGTAGGCAACCTGGACTAGCAAGACCTAGGGGGTTATTCCATCAAGAGCCGAATGATCCAGCCGTAGCTTCGGCCGCCAGAGCCCTTCGGTTCAGTCGAACTGAAGGGCTGCTGTATGGGCTATTCACAATAGCCCGTACAGCAGCCAAAGGCTCCCAAGGGGCTCAGCTGAGCCGAAAGCATATGCTTTGGCTCGACTGAGCCGAAGTGAACACTGAAGTGGGGAGAACGGCCAGCTGAAGGGCAACCATTCTCCCTGCAAATGACAGCTGGGTGGAGCCAGCCATGATCTCACAGCTCGCTCCGCCCAGTTGTAATGACAGATCAGCTCCCCCAAATGACCTGGGGACACTGATCTGTCATTTAACAATAACAACTGGGAGGAGGTGGCCGTGATGTCAAGGCCATCTCCGCCCAGTTGGTATTCATTGGCCATTGACTCTAGCAGGTGTCAGACCAATAGGAAATAGTTTGGCGGAGCTAGGTGTCACTGTTAGCTCCGCCAAATTGTTTGTTTTTTTGGCAGCTTTGTGAATGACCCCCCTAGTATTCACTATTCACTGCACACTGTATAATGAAGGGAACCACTCCTACAGTTATATGCATTCCTTCTGTTTATCATAGTGTATTTTAGCTTTATAAATTTGTTGTTTAAGTTGGGTTCTGTCCTTATTTCACCCATATTCCAATTCCTGCAATCCAGCTTGAAGTGAAAAAACTAGAATTAGCTAGAAGTAGTTAGTACATTCAACTGGGCTTGTTCTGTAATGTAGAAGACTTTAATTTACCCAAACCATGTCTTCAGTATTAATGAATGTCAGGAAAATGAGTAATCAGAAATGTCTTCAACATTAAAGAACAAGTCTAGTTCAATATGACTAATTATTACTAGCTAAACCTTGACTTGACAACTTTTCTTTAACAATTCTGTCTGTGAAGGTTCTCATTTATACAAGTCAAGGTTTAGCTAGTAATAATTAGTCATATTTAACTAGACTTGTTCTTTAATGTTGAAGACATGTCTGATGACTCATTTTCCTGACACTCATTAATACTGAAGAAATGGTTTGGGTAAGTTATGAAACATCTTCTACATTACAGAACAAGTCCAGTTGAATGTACTTACTTCTTCTAGCTAATTCTAGTTTCTTCACTTCATGGCAGAAAATTAACAGATACCATTGAATGTTAAACATATATTAATTACCCTTGTTTGTTTTTCTTGATATAGTGACATGAAGACAGTTGGAGTCACAATCATCGGCTCTCGAAAACAAATGATGGGTGCAGTCCAACCTCAAGAACTGCATATAAAGAATGGACCTGTTAATGTGTAAAACACAGTGAAGTACAGGAAGCTACACTTCAAACATATGGTGCAATTAAATCTAAAAACTGAGAGCGCGCTGTGGGGAGCTTGAACTTAATGTAAACCTCACACGCTCTTATGTTGGAGTAAACATGCCTTAAAATCGGAGTGAAAACTCTTCTATTTGTCTGTCAGGAAGGCTGCATTTCCGGTCACTAAAGAAAAATGTACCACAATTACGCTGTCAAAATAGCAGACAACAACTAAAGAACAAGAAGATCACAGGGTCAACCAGGAGCAAAAGTCACAAGATTTGGAATACACTATAAAGAATTACTTAGTTTAATGAAGTTTGATTTGTAATGGGTTTTAACAACCGTAAAGTTAACCTGTCATTAAGAGAATAGATGTTCAGTATAAAAAGAATTAAGAAATCTACATTTTTGCATTTGGGGTAGAGCGGTGTAGAATTTGTTGTTGCAGGGTTCTGGGACTCTGGTAGGGGCATTGCATTGTTGCAGGTTTCTGGGACTCTGGTGGATAGTGGACTCTGGTGGGGGTATCACCATCTCTAGCATAGCTGTGACAGGCTGTTGTCAAATGGTCAAGTGAATGTTATGTATATTGTTATGGAGAGTCCAGCACTTAGTCTATAACAGGGGTGCTGTGGAATAGAGGAGCTCTCCCTGGTGGGACTCTAAAGAGAAGTAAGTGAACATGAGATTTAGATCCCACCTTACACAAAACAGGAAATGCATACTGTCAGAATTCCAACCTAAATGACAAGGAATACATTATCTCCGTAGCATAACAAGGCTCTAGAATGAGTCTATGTAAATTAATAACCTAAGTGATCCTACAATTTGTAAATCTAGAACAGGGTTTAATTCACCCAGATAAAACATTCAGGGTGAATATGGAAAGTGGAGCCTAAGTCAGTTCAGTTTATAGAGGTGATTTCTTCCATTAGTGACCTAGGTTGATTGCTCAGTAGCTTAAGCAGACCCTTCTCTAGGACTGAACTTGATTAGAACAAACTGATGAAAGTTGTAGTGGTAGAAGAACCTAATGATATCTAACCCTTTTCTCACAATGCATTGAGACATTTAAAAACGTACAATGAAAATGGTAAGTGATCTACAATTTCTAAAAGCATAAATAAATAAAAAGAATTTACACAGTAAATCTTCCCTGAATTCCACTATAAGGTACTGCATTGCAGCAAATGCTTGGACTAAAGTAAACCTGCCATTAGAGAAGTACAAGGGCTGCCTTTGCTTTCCAGCTTCTGGTTTCCTAGCTGCTCTGCTCTGTTGACCCTCTACATTCAATGCTTTCTGAGTTTTGGACTTTGAAAAGATGGCATATCAGTCAGCGAGAAATCAAAAGTCCTTACCTGCATACTTTTTTCTGGGTCAGTAAGGCAGAAAGGAGGTCAGCTTAACAGATTGACAGCTTAACAACCAGGCAGTTGTCATTTTCAGAGTAAGGGGTCAGCAATTGGAGCCTCTATTTTTTCCACATGGCAGATTTCCTTTGAAGGCTAAATGCACTATAAAACAAAGTGCACTTATACTTTTTTCCCCCACTCCCCTGACCTAAACTACTCTACACTCCACCTCGCCAGATGGAAGCTGTGATCTCCTGCATTTGTTTACATTTCAACCCAAAAATATTCTGTGTACTGACCACGTGTGGAAAGTTTAGATTGGGGGTTATATGTTATGTTGCACTCACCAACACTAAACTTTAGAAAATTGTATCTCAAACTTTCATCCATTATATTTATTGATAATAGAATAAGAAATAGAATAAGAGATATGTTATAGGGCAGGAAATGTATAGAACTTATAGGGCAGGAAATGTAGGCACCACAAATGGTTCTTCCAGTTACGAATGTTATAGTGTATTTTTTATAGTTTACTCCTATAACTGAAGGTACAACATTTGCTTTAGGTCTAGTTAGTGTGCATATATTTAAAGTATCTTTTAAAATGAACCTATTCTTTTATCAATGACAGGTTGACTTTAAACTTGCTTTCATTGTTTCTCACACTGTGTGTTTAAAGTGAACCACCAGCCAAATTTTTATGTAGTTTTACAATGGGCACAGAGGTTCTAACCCTTCTCACCTCTTCTATCAATAGTGCTTATGCTGCTGTTTATATCCTCATTGGAGAAGTTCTCCTCTCTTTCTGTCCTGGTGACATAGGAGAAAGCGAGGAGAAATCTTTCCTTTTAGGGTCACAGGCACCAACAAAAACACTGCAGAAATTCTTCCTCATTCCAAATAAAATGTTTGGCTGGAGTTCTACTTTTGGTACATATTTTTAAAATCAGTGATAAACACTTTGCAGGAAATGTGATATTTTTCAATCAGTTATTGATCATTTGTAAATGAATATTTATGATGTGTTTTTTAATACATAGATCTATTACTGCATTTTAGTTTTAATACATGGTTTAATTCTATTATAATGCTTCCAGTATAGCCTCTATACGGCTTATTATGAATTGTCCAAAAACCGAATCACCTTTATAAAAAAAAAATACTTTGAAAACTGCCTTCCCATCTCTCTCTTTCATTCTATGACCTATTTAATGCAAACAGGATAGTTCAATTTCAAGCAGGTAATCTATTTTGTAAAACATTATTCTACAGTTGAAGTGCACCTGTGCCGAAACTATGGACATTAAGCAATTTACATATTCCTAAAGTAGTATTAAACCATCACATTAAAAACCGAAATTGTGGTGCTTCCACAAATGGTTGGGGAGGGTGACTCTCATGTCATTGGCCTTTCTGATATAGTGTTCAGCACTAGCTTGAGGTAATGCTAGAGCCACTGTCAATCATAGGGCAGCAGGAGAAGCAGGGGGGTGGCTTGTGCTAAAAGGCTTTGAGGATGTCTCACAGTACAGTAGCATGTCACATTCAGCTGTAGTCAGGGTGACTTCTGGAGACATGTACGTGTACAGCAGTGGAGCCACCCTTAAAGGAGGAAATGTGCGGCACGTTATTTTAATGCAGGATCTAGATAGAAAGACAGCCTGTACAGAAACAGGGCATAGCAGAGATGGGTATTTATAAGGTATGCCTCTGTAAACGTTGTTTAACAACATTCTACCAAGCAGTAAAAGAGCTTTGAAACAAGGCCTTGCACACCCTTCCAGGTGCTTTAAATATGAAGTAATTCATTCTCAAACATACACAATGATCACAACGCAGGCTCTAAAATCCAGTTTCAGTTGGACTTAGGGATAAAACAGCTTCTAGAAACATCTTAGAAACAACTGCAGTTTGTTTACAATAGAGGTCTGGCAGCCTGCCGAGATTCTGTTCTCATAGAATAAAAGCTGAGAGTTCACTGCTTGTGTTGTAAACTTTGAAAAAAACATTCTCCACAATTCCTATAGATGCAGAGATGAATACTGCTTGTTTAGAAAATGTAAATACTTTAGTATGCATAGCCTGTGCACAGGTTCACTTTAAAAACCTGAAGCAAGTTATTCTTTAAATGTATTGAATATTTTTCTAATGAAAAAAGTCTATTGAGAAGATTTTCAGATATTAGTAGTAACAATCATGACTGTCCAGCCAATGAGTTTACATATGTATTAAGCAATATATGTGATGTTACTGTGGACATTTATCAAGCTGACTCAGCTGTATAAGTAAATCATAGCTTGCTTTTGTAACAGCTGTTATTGTGCATTTTTATTCATCTTTAAACATAACGGAATGATAGCCCCTAAAAACCTCTATCTTTCATAGTCTTTTATGTAAAGATGTTCACACAGATGTTCACACAGATATCTTAGGTGTATTATAAATACACCTAAGATATCTGCATATTTATTTCTCTGTTTTAGTTTTAATTATTTGGAGCTGATTTAGTTTTGATCCTTATTTTATTTTACTGCCTTATGATGGCTTTAATGCATGTAGTGATACCTGGGTGAAATCCAGCTAATTCTAACTAATTCAAAGGTATTCGCCCTAGTTCATATTGAATTAAAAAGTTCCGAAAATTAAGATCCCAACAATCCTGAAATTAACAGTCAATTTTAAAGTATGAGGTCAGGATACCCAAATGGCAGCTGTCATCAACAGAGATGGATTAAAGTATATCTGAAGCTATTGTTTAAAGACCGGGGAAAGAGTCAAACCCTTTTTTTTTCCGATAGAGATGGTTAAAATGGTTAAAATCCTGTTCAATGTTTTCAGCCATTCCTTTCGCATTGGGAAGAATTTTATATTTTGGCTGTCCAGTAGACCAAATGGGAATATCGAGTAAATATCTATAAAGTAAGGGAATCTGCTCTTCCACAGTTGTCATCAGAACAGAAGTCCCTTCTACTCTAGTTCTGGTAATAACTCACAATTTGGGGATTTCCCTCACTTTCTGTCCCTGTGACAATGGTAAGCAGGACAAATAGAGAGAGTAAATATTCCAGCAGTGAAATGGACAGCAATAAAAACCTATTTTCTAACCCTTCTCTATTTTAACCAAAAGTTTTGTTTTTAAACACTTTAGTACAAAAACCAGAATAAGTAATAAAAATCACCATCCTAGAACATTTTGTTCAAGGACATATGGCAAATGAAATTGTGTAATCTTGTGTTCACAATAGCTGGTACAATCCCTCTACTTATATAGTCCAGAGTAATCCCATGAAATAACTATAATGGTACTTGGCTGTTGTGTGGCTTCTTTAGTGATTTCCACCTGCCACTTCCTGCTGCTACATTTTTAATAGCTTATTAGTAGATAACCTCTCCAGTACATACAGTGTATATATATGAGGGCAATAGGCATGTATAGTAAAATGTGGATTGGTCCGGGACAGTTATGTCACAATAAAGCTAAACAGGGTAAACAGAAATTCCCAACATAACTTAAGAGTTGCAGCGTAGACGTAAAATGATTGAAGCTCTTTCTCCAAAAGGTAAGAAGAAGAAGGTAGGAAGAAGGTAAAAGGTACATGGGGGTATGTCAACTGTTTCAGAGATGTGTAAGCACTTTCTGGTATAGCCAATATTTATCCAGTTTGAAAAAAATCCATAACCCTTATTGATGTGTGACCAAGTATTACCAACTGACATATAAAAGTGGCAAGTGGGATGTGGTCTTATTTGGAGGTAACAGAAGTCTTCCTGTTCTGGGATACATTTTGTATAAATTAAATAGCTATTTCATCATGAATTAATAGGGTTGATTTACTGAAGGAGTAGATAATTCTCACTTTGCAATGTAAATATTCACTTCAATCATCCAATCATGTGCCAGCAAAAATCTTGTTTTTTCCTTGTACATGATTAAGTATTCACTAAGCTATGTGAATATTATCTATCCTTTTCAGAAATCCACCACAAACACTGAAGTAAGGTAATAGTGGTATATGCCACCAAACTCCATGCACCTTTTCTACTATTTTAAAGACCTAATATGAGCTTTTCTGGTGCCATCTCCCTGTAATTCCTTCTGCCTCAAGCAGAAATATCTGTTAAACCCGGTAAGAGAGAAGCACCAACACGTGTAGTGTTTCAAAAAGGGTCTGTTAAGCCGGAAACCCAATTTTGGGTTGCAGTGTTATCAAAATATGTCTGAGAATAAAGGTAAGAGTAGATAGGGATACATTGTATAAGAACCTTGGCATATGAAAAAGTTGTTTTTGTACTTTCTACACATTAGTTCAATTTGTTGAAGCGTACTGGTACTAATACTAAATGGTGCATTCAATCAGCCACTTGTAGTTTAGCTCAAAACCTGCTGGCTATTACATAAGATTCAGTGAGCTCTGCAGCCTTCGCCTTCTGTCCCCAGTGACTGAGTTACATTTTAATAGCGATAATAAGTAATATACGTAATAAGTAATTGATTGGCTGTTTTGGAGAAATATGAAAAAAAAATGTAGTCATAAGTAAAACACATATTACTGACCATTGCAAATGCTCATCTTTGACTTCATATAATAACAATATTCGGTTATTAATATTTTGCCTACATAACCCTTTTAAATGTTTGTACTGAACTGACTGGAGACCCACATGCTATACTACAATCACTTCACTGCACTCCACTGGATGGCTATTAGTGTTTCTATTTTTCTTTATATATATTAGCATTTTTTTGAGCATGCTTGGAACGTTTCTGAAGAAGAGCCATGTTTGTGCCAGAGTAAATCACTAGTGAAGTCAACTTCAGACATTTAGGTGCCTATTAAATCTGTATTTTACATTTATTTTATTTGCATTGACAGCCTGAACATTTTGCAAGCAATTCATAACATGATTTTTTTTTATGAACTATACAGTATGGCACCCATTATCCATTATGAAGACAGCATGTTACAGTAGTGCATACAAATACATAATAGACTGGATAAGCTGCAACAACATGAAACCTGCGTCTAAACTGGTCATTTATACCTATGTTAAATTAAATTGACTTTGTATTTCTTTTATTTCAATGTTTTGAGAATGATAATGAAAGTTTCTCAACCTTGCGGTTGTGATGTATTCAGTAAGCGTTGTTCAATATATATTATAGCATACACTGCGTAGCTTGCTTTTTCAAGGATTGCAACTCTTATTACTAAGGCTTCGCCTTTTCTGTACATAATGTATGTAGAACATAGCATTCAACAATTTCTACCTTTGGATTTTTTTTTTTTCACGGCCATTAATAGAAAAACAACTTGAATGGGAAAAAAATTAAAACCAGAGTATTCGTATTAATGTGTTTTCAATATTATTTTGTTAGTATTTCAAAGGCAATTGGCCTATTATTTATTTCTGTTTATATACTTAGTTTGCTGCCTGTATTTAGCATTCATTATAAATTGCATTGATTGACCTAATGATCATTTATATGATTTGTTTATCTTTTTATGGTTTTTATGACTTAGTTTAACTTAGTTTTCAGAATGTGCAATTTTAGATGGCCTCTGACTAATGTAAAATGATTTGTAGTGCAAACATTTATATTTTTATAATAAACCTGCTGAAAGTATTTTTGACAGAACTGGCCAGTGTGTTAATTGCTTTGCTGAGTTATTGTTATTTTAACTAACACATATGGGCTCATGGTAATAACAGTGCAAAAACTGGTGCCGTATCGCTTTAAAATCAATAAGGAGTGACAGTTTATTGGTGTTAGTCTGCAGAAAGCAATTGTACATTATGGTAAATTTCCCGTTCAACTGCATTTCACAGTATTGTTATTTTGTTTCCCTAAAATTGTATAAATGTAGCATATTCTGCATTACCTTAAAGAGTATATAGAGTCCAGTGGAGGTGTCTCGAAACCAGGTTTTTTGAGGAGAAGAATAAAAAGAATCCGTCTTTCTGGGAGAGCTGAGACTGAGGGCTTGATTGATCGTCAGCTGTGGAGGAACCAGTAATGCAAAAAAAGGCCAGTTATTGGGGCAGGGGATCTAGTATGGCAGTTGGATGATGGGATGGCTGGTGAACAGGAGTAGTCTATGATAATGGGGAAAATGGAAGCGGGGAGCCAGTGGCAGGGAAGCGGCAGCTGTACCGCAAGGAGGGAGAAATGACAGCTGTGTTTTAAAAAATTGGCAAAATGGTTAAAAGCAATTTTGATAAATGAATGGGAAAAAGGTGAACTGTGGGCAGTAAAAGGCAACGTGTTTCGAGGAAGTATTCCTCTTTTTAAAGCCATGAAAGGTACAAGTGTGAAGCGGCAGATCTGGCGGGAGAACTTTTGAAAAGGATAGGTGGGCGGGGCTAAATGATAGATGGGGAAAACTCTGTGTTGCAAAGCTCCATACGGCAAATAACTATGTAGGGAAATATTATTATAGGAGAATAAAATCCATATGAACAAACAAATTTTATTGGAAAATTGTTCAAATATGTTCAAAAAAGGATCTTCAAGAAATATTTGTGTTAGAACGGGAGGCGTGTCGAGAACCCCTATTGTGAAGACTGAGTAGGGAACAGAAACAAGGACCAAAAGTCCATATATGTATATATAAATACATGTGTAAAACTGTATGGGACTAATTCTGAGCCAAGGACACAAATTTTCTCCACAGCCTGACATTTGTGGTTACGTTATCCTTTTTTCCAAATTGAATATTTTATTGAGTGCAACACTGTCATTTTCAAACATTCCGTTGTCATACCCTCATCTATTGTGCTAGGCCGTGGCGCTCATGTGTTTTTTGTTTCCAGTTCTTCTGCAGGACACCTTCACCTGCCTACTACAGAGCAGCACACCTCCATCCCCTCATTTGGAACCTACAAAACTCTCCTCCCCAAGTAACCACTCATCAGAGTGCGGTCAATACACAAAAATATTTTTCCTCTCATCCATGTATGTATCCTAAGGTTTATTTTCAGTTTTAACTTGGAATGTACCGTTAGAGCAGACATAGCAGTATCTTTCCAGGTATGCATACATGCAGTTCTGATGTGTTGCAATACACAACAGCTGAAATAACTAAAAATGGGTCTTTTATTAAGAAAACGAAGATCTTGAATTTCACTTAAGTGAGTTTGCTTTAGCATAGTCTGTCAATGTCTCAATGAGAGGAACAGTGTTGGAAAATAATGTTGTCTGTTTCCTGCAGACAGCTCTTCTCTACACCAATCATTACTTTGTTACCTGGAAGCTCACAAGGTGAAAGGCAGCAGGGGGCTAATGTGTGTGAGTCATGCGTACCTTTACTTAGGAACATACATGCTACTGCTAAACCACAGAAATGCACATGATTGTGTCATTTATGGGCCATTATTTTTATACAGGAAGTAGATGCTGACCCTGGATACTGCCTGAACTAAGATGACACTGGACTTCTGAGCAGAAATTCATTATCAGGGGGACAACTGTAAACTCTTTGAAAAGTAATAAAACCTGTAAATGTTATACTCATTACTTTTCATGCATGCACTTGTGCGCCAGGTACATGTGGGCACCCAACAAAAAGCCATAATTACTGTATAATAACCCAGTAGACTTGACATTATACTGAAACTGTTTTTTTCACAGTTTCAGCAGTAGGAGGGTTTCTATGTGAAAAGATAATACTAAAAAAATTAACCCCACCCTGAAATGACCAGCCTAACACACCAGGCCGGCTTTTACACCCATGGCAAGTATGCACTGTGCAATCCTGAGGAATGCCTGCATGCACTTTAGTATTAGGGGAGTGCCTTGAGAGGGATTCCCCAGATAAAGAGTACCCTCTCAAAGCACCAGTACCCAATGCTGTTAGGCACGAGGCTCATTGGCTTAGTGCCCGGAGAGCATGCCTGTAAGGGGGTTTATGTGCCACTTATCTGCTCTCCATTGGGAAAAGGTAGGTGGTCATCTCTGCTTGTTGAACAAGATTCAGAGATTCATTGGTTCACTGTGGAAAAGTGCATAGCTTAAAAGTAAACATGTAATCCTGTTAATTTACCTAATTTTACCTTCCAGGTTCCAGTAGTGTCTAAAACTGTTCTCCAAAGGATCTTCTCCAGAACAGGGGAATCAAAAGTGAGGGAACAGCTCTTTTACATTTTTATGTGCACATGGAACTCTGAGGAGCTGTCTCTCCTGTGGCATTACTGACTGCAAGTCTACAGGTGGTATTAGTACAAATATCAGCTATACAATTCTGTACTTAAGAGTTCGGTGTATGTCAGCATCAGGCACCAGTGATTGGGGAGGAATACTAGGCCAGTCACATTGCACAAGAAGAGAGAACAGCAGTGACCGATCTTATCACAGACGGTTCCTGGGGGCATGCTCTACCCCCTTGCCATGAAGTTACCAGCCAACATGCCTGGTGTATCGGACTGGTTATTTCCCCATGCTTCGGCAGCTTCGTGAATAGACCCCTATGATTCAATATTTCCAGATTATTTTAAAATGTGTACATTTACAGGGCTAAAATGTCCTGCAGAGAATGCTACTCCGATTTACCTTCCCAGTAACCAGCATTGGCTATATGTCTGTAGACCATAACTTTCACCTTCAGGATCTGTGCTAAAGTGGAATACCAGTCAATCTACACTTTGATGCATTTCATCAGAGATAACATGACCAAATACTGAACTTTTACAGACGTGGCTAGTACTGAAGGGGTAATTGGAACTGCATTTTCTCCAGGAATGGAAATGATTACAGGCCTTCTTATACACATTTTATCCACCCTGGGAACACAGGTAGCATTGTTTTATAGTAATATTTTACTATGGGTATTTTAGTATGGGTCAAGCCTAAGATTTCGCGTAGAAACATTTTAAGGCCACATGTGAACTAGAGCCCAATGTAAGTGACAGTACAATACAGAACACCCAGCTGCTGGATACCTCCTATTCTATTTCTCCCACTAAATTCAGTGTAGTAAAGTAATTTAAACTAGACTATGTCTGGATGAACTAGTGCCCTATATCTTAAATTTCCCTAAAAGCCATTCTGAGAGGTTAACAAATGATTAAGCTGTCATTGCATTTTGGGTGGTCAGGATGACATTTGTGGGTTATGAGAATGAAACCCACACCTTTAACCCAGACCAATAGATTTTGTCAGTGACTGGTAATTAGAGGTTCTCAGCGTAGGTGTAAAATCTATGTGTCTACTATTTCAGTATGTGTACAGAATGTATATATTAATTACAGATTGTAGGCGGTCTTTGTCACAGATGCATAGAATATAAGGAATATATAAAGAATATAAAAAGATTCAACTATTTAAAAAAATATGCATGAGCCAAGAGCACTGCAAGGAATCTAAATGACCTGGGGTACTGTTGGACACATGTAAGACATAAAAAATGAGGCATGCCTCAAGGAAGGATCATTTTAAAAGTTAAACTCTTACATTTGATATGCTTTTCTAAACACAGAATGTAGACATACAGCTAACGTGCTGCCAGAGATTACCTTAACGGAGAACTTAGTTGAGGTCTACTTGGCAACCACTAAATACTGAGACAATGTATTCTTTAGATAGGAGTATATAATGTACAGCAAAGCTTATGAAGTTAAGCAGGCAGGTGTATGGGTTACCAATTCACATGCTGTTCTGTGAAAATATTAAGGCTTCTGCACAGTTTCACCTATAGCAGCTGATTTTCCCTTAAGGCCAGTATGCCTACCCATATTTGGATGCACCCAGGATTTAGGACGCAATGCTATATTTGTAGAACTGGGATGCTTCTCAGCAATCCTCACAGAAAGAAATAGTTTCTAGGTGGTAAGGTTCAAAGCAGGTACTGTATGCAGGAGCAACCAGGACTGGTTATTGGATGGATAATGAGCTAGCAGAGGTCAGGGTTTGCAGCAGGCAGTAAAGTAATTTAGGCAGATATTGGCAGCAGGGGGATGACATCACCTTCTTTTTTCCCCTCTACAGAAAATGTTAAAAGTTTTTGCTGTTTTTTTAGCAAGGCTGAGGGACTCACTTTACATACTTGACCAAGACTTGATATAAATACTCTTTAATGTATAATGTAGCGTATAGGGTTCAGTGGTCAGGAGTATGTAACCTACAACATAGCACACAGAATGCATTTTAAAGTGCGCAGTGGTCAGGAGTATGTAGTGTACAACATAGTGTACATGTGCTTCTGAAAAATAACCTTTATACTAGTGCCACATCCAAAATAGCCTACAGCATACATTTTCTGCAATAGGTGCCCTTTAAGTAAAAGCCAATATTTATTTCATGTAAAACCCAAATTCCATTAAAAAAGGTATTATTGCAGGAAAAAAAACTGTAACACTGCAAATATTATGCCAAAAGCAAAAAGCAGTTCAGGGTATCACAGACAGTACCACACACTCAACATCTTTTATATTGAAGAGCTCAGCTCTCCCGTTAATGATGCCTTTGGGCTATAACTTATTCCTTCCTCTAGTGCATATTATCTTTCTTTGTGTTTAAAAGAAAGAATTTTGGCAACAAAAAGAAAAGCAGGCAAGGACCTCCACATAATAATAGAGTTGTTATAACCTGTCAGGCATGTTGTGTAACCCATGTGGGGATTCCAGTACAAGGAAGCCTGAACTTTTGAAACGACTGGCAATAAATCTAATTATATTTAAATCTATTTAACAAATTAAATTGAAGCACACTTTTAATGTGCTAATTATTTTCCCATCACTACAGGGACCAGACTAGGACCAAGATTTTCTTTCTCTTTTTCCAACAGTCACAAATATAGTTATTTGCGGATTATGTTGATGTACCTATGTTGTTCACATTTCAAGCTGAACTCCCATATATATATGTGTATATATATATATATATATAATATATATACACACATTAAATATGATTGTATGTACTTTACATAAAGGATTACACACTAAACATTCCAATGTAAACAACACACTACAGAGTGAACAGGAGCACACACTAAGACAATTACAGATCTATTGCTGTACATTGTACTGTTAGTCATAAGTTTAAATATGTTTACAGGAGGAGAGATGACCGCATCAGTGTGCTGCTTCATTTTCCAATCACAGACTGGTTGAAGGTTTGTGGTCAAGTTATAAAGATTAAAGGCCCATTCACACCACATCCAGATCATCTCCAGACCAGACCAGATTGTTTCCGGACCTAAAATGCATCCTATTGTATCCCTATGATATTTCTGGCCTCTGTTCACACCGTCTGTTCCAGAGCAGACCAGAAAAATACTGCATGTCTCATTTTGTCTTGTCTGGAATGCACTGGAACTGCGGGCAGGTTCTCACCATTTTCCTGACCAGATCTGGTCCAGAAAATGGTGTGAACCTGGCCTAAAGTGCATATATAGTATAACGTTGTGGATTGAGAAGTGAAGGGTTAGAACCACTATTATGTTTTTATTGCTGTCTGTGCCCCCACTATTTAGATCAGGGGTTTCCAAACTTCTGTGGGCTGCATCTGGCAGGTTACAAGATTGTACCTGACCTGTGTGCCTCCACCAGTTCCCAGTGTAGGTTTCCCTTTCCCCTTCCATTGTGGGTGGTTGCTATGACCTAGCATCCTAGCCACCACTGACTTGATTGCCCCATCCTCAGCATTTACAGGAGGGCTGTTTTTTCTCCATCAAGACCTGCCCTGCCTTCTGCTCTGCTGCTCTGATGTCTGAAAGGGAAGGGGGGACTCTGCCGGGCACACACGGTTTTAAGGGGGACAAAGTTGAGCACTCCTTGATCTAAAGAGTGACTCTGCTGGGCATTCCCAAATGTAAGGAGAGACTCTGCTGAACACTCGTAGCTGAAAGGGGGGACTCTGTTAGGCACTCCTGGATGTAAGGGAGACTCTGCTGGGCACTCCTGTATGTAAGGGGGGCTTATTTGTTAATTTAAATGTTATTTATTCATTTAAATAACTGAGTTTATTTTCAGCCCACAAATATTTGTAAGATATACAATGTGGCCCTCATACTAAAAAATATGAAGAACCCTGATTTATATCTACCCCTTTATATACCCCTTTATATTTACTATTGTGCCCATTGTCAAAACAGACAGTAAGGAATGGGAAACGCAAACATTAACGGTTATCACCAAATCTAGAGGTGAGAGTAAATTACTCAATGGAGATTCTTGCTCCAGTGACAATTGTCAAAGAGGAAAATGTCCCTCACTTTGTAAGATATGCTCTTACTTGCTGCTTCTCTAATACAGGGAGTGAAGAGCAATCCACCCAATCAGAGAGCAATCCACCCAAAGCAGAGAGCAAAACTAGTGAAAAATAGAGCACTATTTTTAAGAGCACCTGTCTATAGTTATTGTCAACTGGTTAGTTATTGTCAACATTTAGATGTGTGAGTCTCCAATGTTTTTGGTGGTGCTAGCTAAGGGAACTAGTGAACCTGGACTTCATCAAGAAGGTGTATAAGACCTCCTCGGACAAGCCTGAAGTCTGAAGGGCAAAGGCCAGGTAATTCCTGCAGAGAAAAAAATTCCAGAGTGTACAGTTTTGAATGCCCCAACACAGTATAACCATGAGTGCTTCAGGATGAGCTTTGGAACAATTGCTGGCACTGGAGGCTCCCAATAATATGAATGTGCCACAGAGTATGTATATGAAATATTTGTCCCCTCCACTTTAGTTCTACCTCTTAGTGAAAAGAGCAGTATCTCTGGACCCTTAGTTGCTAAGCCTGCCAATGGTTTTAGGTTAAAAGATTCCAGTTAATTAATGGACTGGATACAAACCGGAGCAGCGGATGATGGATATGTTATTTGATTAACGTTTATACTATACACTATATATGATTGGGATTGTGATTTTAACATTTATTTAAGATTTATTTATATACAGAAATTAGGTCAATGTGCTCTGATTTGCTTTTGTGTATATTACAATGGATTGCCCAAATCTGGCACTTGGAGCAGTAAGCTGCTGTGTAAATGTAAATATATTGACTTGATTTTTTTTAACAAGCTAAAGTATGCTTAAATATTAGATGGAATAGTATGCAAAATATTAGAGGGAATGATTAAGGACTACTTAGTGGAATTCGTTCAGGATAATGGCATAATAACTGATAACCAGCATGGATTTAGGAAGGATCGTTCTTGCCAGACCAACCTGCTAACCTTTTACGAAGGGATAAGTAGAGATCTGGATGGAGGGAGGCCGGTGAACGTAGTGCATCTGGACTTTTCCAAAGCATTTCATACGGTGCCACATAAACGCTTACATACAAGCTAAGGTCTATGGGCATAGATGAAAGAGTGTGCACGTGGATAGAAAACTGGCTACAGGAACGTGTACAAAGAATATCGGTGAATGGCACCTTTTCAGACTGGGCTGAGGTCATGAGTGGTGTCCCTCAGGGTTCTGTGCTGGGCCCCATGCTTTTCAACCTATTTACCGGGAGGGAGTGAATAGCCATGTTTCAGTGTTTGCTGATTATACCAAAATTGGGAGGTTAATAGACACGGACTTAGACATTATAACATTACAGGAGGACCTGGAAAAAATAGGGGAGTGGGCAACTGTATGACAGATGAAGTTAAATGTTGATAAATGCAAAGTAATGCATTTTGGAGTTAAAAATAGGCAATTGGGCTATACAATTATGGGTATGCCACTAGGGAAGTCAGTAATGGAGAAAGATTTGGGGGTCATTGTAGACCACCGATTGAAGAATAGCTTGAAGTGCCAGGCTGCTGTAAACAAAGCAAGTAGAGTCATGTCTTGTATTAAGAAGGGAATGTATTGAAGGGACAAGTCTATAATTTTGCCACTTTACAGATCACTAGTTCAGCCTCATCTGGAGTATTCGGTCCAGTCTCAGAAAAGATGTCCTTGAGCTGGAAAAAGTCCAGTGGAGGGCAACCAAACTCATTAACGGGTTGGAGGACCAGAGCTATGAAACAAGACTGTTAAAATTAAATATGTTCTCCTTGGAAGTGAGGAGATTAAGGGGGGACATAATTTGCTTGTATAAAATGTTCAAGGGTGAAGGCAACTTTATTAACAAACTCTTTCCAGTTAACCCCATAACAAAATCCAGAGGCCACTGCCAAAAATTGGTGGAGAAAAATTTTCAGCACACGGGGCGCAAGGGGTTCTTCTCAGTTAGAGCGGTTAAGGTCTGGAACTCACTACCACAGGCAGTGATTTCAGCAAAGAGTGTGGAATCATTCAAGAACCTCTTGGACGATTTCCTTGGAGACCATAACATACAGGGGTACAGGTACTGCTAAGAGCAAAATCACACATGGACTCATACACACGCACACACCTGCTCAAACATAAATGCATACACGCAACAGGTTGGACTTGATGGTGTTTATTCAACCTCAAATACTATGTAACTATGTAACTATGTAAAAGAGTTGCATTGCAGGAAGTAAAGTATTTTTGACATTAATAATATGTTGAATACCAGAGCTGAACAAATCCCATGACCTATTTTTTTTTTATGTCGCCCTTTCATCCTCTAAATATTACTCCATCCTACAAAATTTGAAGGTCTATCAAAGTGCTTCATTTATATGGATGTCACTGGTTTCTAGTGAATTGAAGAGATACATTCTAGCCTGCTGATAGCGTTCTTTATTGACATATCTCTTCTAATGAACTGACAAGCCTCTTAAATACATTTGCAGTTTACAAAATGGCATTATAGCGCCTCTTTATATGTTGGCCAAAAGTAAATTGTAATGATTCTTGAAATTCCCCACTTTGTAAAATAAATATCACGTCTGTTACAGAAATAATTCAGACAATGTTACAGCGGTGTGGAAATACAGGAGGAATTCAGGAAAGTGATTCCACCTGAACAGGATTAACACAATTAAGTCATTTGCACCTAGTTTTAGGTTTCTAGTGTACGAAAGAAGCCTGTTATATTAGATGACCAGTGGTGAAGGTTGAATGTATCATTAGAGAGTTTATGAAGGAGTTTGACGTTTTAAATTAAACACAGGTATTGAAATTTTGACACAGGGGTACATTAGTTGTTTTCTTTATACTTAGAAAGAAATCAGAAGAAATTCAAGATGGAGCACCTGTTGTATGCTGCATCATTTATGTTTAAAGGGAAATTCCGGTACAACCAAATAGAGAGTTAGAACACATATTTGGAACTATTTTACAAGGACAAATGATTTGTGAAGCAATGACTATGTTGCACTATATGACTGAATTGAAACCCTGTTGGAGTATATTGGATCATGCTTTTTAAAGTTTTTTTCTTGTTGATTGACTACCAGGGTGTTTCTATTCAACCTGACCTCTTATGTACTTATGAAGCACAATCAGGGTGACAACGCTTTTCAAAGCTTGATTTCTGCAGGCTCTGTGTAACTGCCTTGCCTCCTGCCAGGTCTTAAAACAACTTGTGTTACCATACTGATGTTGCCCACACTGTGTTCTCTCTCCTATAATTCCACCTAAGGTTTTTTCTCCCATCAATACATTTACAGTGTGAGCACACACACCTCAATGCTGAAATAAGCTTTGATCTAGATTATGTCCACTCAGTAAGAAGAGACATTTTAGATAACTGAAGAAGACGGTCTGAAGGAAGATTTTGTGATTTTGATAAGGATAACCAGCCAGTTTATGGTGAGGCAGGCAAGGAGTATGCAACAGAAGGGATTTTGATTTTTCTCAGCAGCAGTAAAGTAACACTTACAGGTCTAGTCACTGTTGCGGCATGTGGCTAGCCAGTTAAAGGAGAAGAAGCAGACTGATGAGCTCATCTTTCTGTTACTTTGTGCTGTCCTCATATAGGCATGTCCCTTGTTATCCCATAAACACTACAGCATGATTGAGATACAGCATGATGAACTGATTGGCTTTTTCTCACAACCTTGTGCTTCTTCTTTCTCTCCCAGTCTTGGTATCGGAGATTGCAAGAGTCTGCTAAACATCATATTTGGGCAAATACACTGTTTGCATTGTAAGTAAACACATTTATTAATTAATTTATGAATATAGAGTTGCAACAATGTGTATTTTATACCTGACTGAATTGCAATGATAGCATGTTGCGTTAATGCGTAAATCTTAACAAAATGCATAGTGTGAATGGGCCTTAAAATATTTATATAATGGTGGTACTTCCAGAGATATATACGTAGTTATGAACATATTTTTAGAGGCATTTTAAAAATGCAAGAAGCTTGACTATTGCTTATATTGATATGTTAGAAGCAGGTTCTACAGAGAACTAGGGAATTTATTTTATGTAGTGAATTACTTTTTTCTGTTGCATGTTTTGCTGGTTATAAATCGGTGAACTACTTGTCATGTTTTTCTCTTCATTGTTACTAATATAAGCTTGCAACATAAAAATTATGTTAATGCATCTGTCTAGATTCTCCCGTACTCTGTTTCATTTTGCTTTGTCCATTGTCACATATGAAGCCATTATGCCAGATGGGCAATTCTGACTCATCACAAATGCACATGCAGAACTGTCTAATTGCAATAAAACTGAAGCTCACTTGTTGTTAATTGCTAATTGAACTTTAAATGAACAGAGGGCGATTAACAGGGTCCATCGAAACCAGAGCTGCATTATGCTTTGACCCTGATTGCCATTTGTTGGTTGCGTTCTGTTTGAAATCACAAAGAGTGAACAAAAGCTTTGAAGAATTTCAATTGGGAGAAATAATAACAGTTCAAAAATTTGAAGCACATCTGGCCGATCTCTGGAGCTGCAAGCAATTAGCGATGTAACCAAAGATTTCCGGGATCGTGTGCACTGTGCGTTGCCATCATGCATAAATGATTCATGCAAATAGCACTAATTTTTATGCATTTTGAGTATCCAACACTGGAATAAGGTCTTATTGTTATTTGTCCTGCAGTGTGTTTCCTATTCAGGTCTGAACTGTTTTATGTACAGATTAATGGAAACAGCATAAACTTAAAACAGAGACTACTACACGTTGCGGCTTTGACTTTTCCTAAATATATCCATCATTTCATGAGCTACCTAAGTGAATACCGTTGTGTGTGGTGGGTTACCCTGACATAACCTTCATGATAAAGCCAAGACAATGGTATTAAAGATTTTTTTGCTGGAAAGATTTAAACCATTTCTAAGAAAGCACAGACATATTGGCAGGGTGTATTGTTGTTTATCACCTTGTTTATAACACAGTCATGAACAATATTTGACACGCTCCACATTTTAAAAAAAATATCAGGGTACTGCGGTCTATAGTAATAGAGTCATCAAAGAAGTTACGCATGAACATCAGTTTTCTCTTTTAAACAAAGGATTATGCAAAGGGAATCTAAGGTTTATATTAATTTTAAGCAAAGCAAATGTGCTCCAGCTACCATATTATGGTTTTTATGCACTGCTAGAGAGGAGCAAAAAAAGAAATACTAATATAGATTTTGGGATCTGGCAATATATTTGGCTTAATACTTAATGTTTTAGCTATGGAAATCAACTAGAAATTACCCATGTGTTGGAATCTTGTCCCTTCCCTGCTGTCACAAGCGGTCCCTGGTTAAGCCCCTTAGTATTTCAGGGGCTGTAGTGCCAAAGGCACATTTAGACACGTCTGGTTGGACTGCCCTAAAAGTTTCTGGTCTCATATTTACCAATTCGTCTATACCCTTTTAAACAGATCTATCAAGAAAAAATCCAATAGAAGATAAAAAATGGACAATTGCACTAAAATTGAATTCCGTTTACTTACTCATGTCTTCACTGTAGTAAAGCAGACAATTCTTAGATCCTGGAGAGAGCAAACAATTCCCTCTGAGAAACTCAAATCCTGGTTCAACTTCTGTATGACTTTTGAGAAAATGGCTGTTACTTTAAATTATACGCTGGCTAAATTTCAGAAAGTATGTGAACTCTTAATTTACCTGCCAATTTTGATCACTCTCTTCTCACAATATAATTATTCTATTCTTGACTTGAAAGGTCCTCTAACTAATTCTCTCTTACCTACTCTTTTCAGTAAACCCTTTCTCTTTCCCCTTTCCATCGCTGTTTCCCCCCTAAACCTCCCCCCCCTTCCCTTGCTTACTCTCCTTACATCTTTTTGTTCTTTTTGTTACTCTCTATGATTGTTATTTTGTTTCTCCTGTATTTCCATGTCCTGCCCCTACTCCTATTACTAGGGGTCCCAAGAATTGTCACCTTAACTAATATTGTGATTATTAAAACAGAATATTATCTTGTATAGCCATGTTGGCTAAAAGCCTTGTTAGGCTTTTCTATGCATGATTTACTTGGCTATGCTATGTCGTTTTTCAATTGTACCTCTGTTCACTTAAAGTGAACATCTCTAAAAAAAAAAAAAAAAATTCAATAAATAATATTTTTTTTAAAAATCTACTATGGCAATTTGCCTGATTTGCTACCAAAATCCATTTTAAAATCATGACCTGCCAGAATAAATACTATGGCTTTTCTTAATAGAGCTTGTAAAACACAACATACAGTACCAGCACTATTTCACAAATAATGCAACAGTATGCCAAGCCACAGCATATTAGCTTTTTATGGACGGCCTATCTTGCAGGTGATGCCCTCCAGCACTGAGATGTCATTGCTCTCCACCACTTCTTCCATCTTCACCAGGTCTTCTTCTGGGTTCAACAGCTTCAGTCTCTTGATTGGCCAGGCCTGGATGATATAATGGAAGTTATTTCATTTTGGTACAGGACCTTGCCAGGGTTGTGCATTGAGCTGTGCATGCACACAATTGCTGACTGGCAGGCAGTATTTATGAAAGAAGAGACATACAGTCTTTTCTGTCATAAAAACCCTACCTGTCAGTATTTTTTTTAAACTTGACTTTCATTTTAAGATACAGTGTTATTTCAAAGCAGATCCCATAGTCTGTGCTGTGCTTACTCTGAGTGCAGACATAGACTGTGTGCTTTCTGAGGCAAAGGTAAAACTGCAAGCATTTAGCAGAGTGTGAAAAAGGATTTAGAAATCTGTCTTCCTAATGTTCTATTTCAGATGTTGATATATGCAATTACATTCCTCCTTAGAACCAGTTTGTGTGGCCAGTATTGCCACTTGCTGACTTGGCACTATCCATAAGCGGCTTAACTCTTTGATAAGAAGTTTAATTCAACATAGTTTGTTACAGATAAGTGCAGTACAAAGCATGTTTTTTCCTGTCTTAGTGTAAATGTAAATTACTTTCCTAAGCCCTACCTCTGCTTGGAAAGTCAGCCCCTGGGCTGAACAAACTAAAATCACTTGATTCCATGCTAAGCAGTGTAGAATGAGCAATCTTCCCTGCCAGCTATTGTAATCTGACAGCTGGCATCCATGGCCAATAAGCTGCAATCTTTTCTCAGCCGACAATTCTTGTCCACCGGCTTTCGACAAAAGTAATCTGTCAAGCCAGGTGATGCTGGCAGGACCACCCACAGATCGAATTCTGTCAGATTCAGCAGGAAGCCAACTTAAACTAAGCAGTAGAGCTAGAAGCGGGGAGTGTCTAGTTAGGGACTGTACTAAACCGTACTAAACTAATTACAAAACAGGAAGGAGGAAACAAGGGAACATACCAAGTACAATGAATAAGGCTAAAGACAGGCTGCTGTGATATGTCATTCTCTGACCCTAAAATCTAGTTCTCTCTCCATAAATAATTGAACTGGATGGGTCAAGGTAGTATGTAAAATGCATAAAAAATACTGAAACAATACAGCATAACTGAAGAGATAAAAAAATCAGAAATGGGATTATTGACAAAAAGCAATGCCAAATCTTTCAAAAATACCCAGCTCTGCTCATTATCTCTCCCAAATGCTCTGGACGGGTTTCATGCAAGAATTTGCCATTATGGAAATGTTGTTTTTTCTTTACTATTTCTTTCCAAGGTTGTGCTACATGTGTGTTTCTACTTAAGCACAAAGCTGATCTATTTTGTTATTTAAATTTTCAAAAGCTGTAAAGAACAAAACTAACAAGCTATCAAAGTGTGCTCCACGGAAGTGCATGAGTGTATGTGATCTAAGTTCCTTCATAAACAACAGTACATAATACTGGCCAAGACAGGCTGTAATGTCAGCATTCTTGAGTTTCATGGCTACTTTTTAGGCATAGAGAAATACAACAACACTAAATCTTCCTTTTTAATGAAGTGGATTTTCCAGCTCTAGAAGACAGTAGAGCTCTTTTCACTGTTTACTAATGATTAAGTGGTTTTGCTCCTCTGGATTGCACAGTATGTATGCCTTTCTTGAAACATTTAGGGATTAGGTATGCATGTTTATTTATTTCATTTGCTATCCTCTCCTCACACTATTCATGTTTTGAGAGACCTTGCTATATGCAGTATGTATAATGTATTTGTAATCTGCAGGGAGCAATTAGGCTGCAGCCTAAGGGCTTGTGTTCACTGGTATCAAATGAAACAATTTAGGGGCATATTTTCTGCCCCTGGAATGTTCAAATACCACCTTGTATAATCATGATAATGCTAATTAATGGCACAGTAATATTAGAAATGGAAGTGTTGTGAAGCATTATAAAAAACATGTAATGCAGCATCAAACAGTGGAAGCGCAAGGACATCTTAAGAACAGTACTGCAGGCTCTCCTGAAGCATTAATTGCAGTGAATTGTTTAATATTTTCTAAATCATATGCATGAGTATAAATGTAAATAAGCAATAATGTTTTAGTAATACATAGGTCTCTCAAACACCAACGACTTAACACTGAGCTTCAGAAAATTGAGGCACTTACCATTGACCACCAATCAAATAGGCACTCTCCACTGATCAGCAAATGAACTGACCATCAGTATAAGGGGCACTTCACCTCTGGCCACTAACATAAGGGGACACTTACCACTGATCTGCAATGAAAGAGGCACTTATCACTGACATCCATGTAAGGGGGGCCCTAAATTGATCACCAATATATCAGGGAACTTTACTGACCACCCTGCACAGTGCATTCTCCTGACACTGCACTTTCTAAGGTGTGCTGAGCATTACATACTCCTAATGTCTGTATTGTGTAAAGTGTGCTGTGCATTGTATAACCTGACCAGGGTTCAATAGTTGCTGGTAGCTCAGTAGTCCCTAACAATTTAAGTAAAGTTCTTCACTGCTATTGGTAGAAAATGCAGGCGTATAATCCAAAATTATCAGCTCTTTGGGAGAAATTCCTCACTCTTCAAGGGATCTAAGAGACCAAATTCCAGATAATTTCACCAGAGAGCTGCTGTACAATTGTAGGTTTGGGATACCTCAAAGCACATGCAAAAGAGAAAACAAGAACAGCGGGCTTCGTTCACGGTAAAATATACCAAATAAGAGCACACCAGGTGCATTGATAGAGTTAATGTGCAGCCTCGCTAGGTCCTCAGGAAGGGGCAGGTTTTTACCATCAGTGTGTGGGCGTGTTCAATCTGCACAGGTAGATTTAAATAGCAGTTTTTGCCTCAGACTTGTTAGATATTGTGTTGGTTCTGACGAAGATGGTTTAACCATTGAAGCGCGTTAACCCTTACCTACCCATTGCCTTTGATGATGCTCTGATGTCCAGTTGGCTTAGTGGCATATGGCTTTCATTGTATGCATGAAACTACAACCTCTGTATATATACGGACTTTTGTGAGTATAACATTTGCTTTTATAACAATTTTTTTTATAAAATCCCACGAAGAGAGGGCACTGTTCTTGTTTTTTCTTTTAGAAAGTGCAGGCACTTGCAGGTACCTGAACATACCTGGAGCAGCCTCTCAAAGCTTCCTTTTGTGACCAAATTCAACATCGTGTTGACAGCCAGAGTACTAACACTTCCCTGTAGTGTTGTGGCTTGCTACTAAACTCCATCCACACACATTCCTGTTGGCATATCACTGTGATGGTCAGCCTCCTCAGCCAATAGGAATGTACAGGAGATAGGAACGGATGGGCAAGCTTTGGCACTATTAGAAAGTGCCAAATGTTTTACCGGCAGCAGTGTGCTCCCTTTCCACCCTTAGTTTTTAGATCACTAAGCATTGATACATCTTCTAACTTGACTTTACTAAACATTGCTGACTGTTTCTTTGCTTCATATATCAGGGAAACAGAACAGCTAATAGGCAGTATTGCTTGGTTACAGTTCTTAGAGACCTCTATGAGGATTATGTGTCTCAATTTATGCTTATACATAGAGGTTCAACAGAAAATAAAAGGATATTTCTAATAATGATTTGTTTGTTAGGACCTTCCGGCATCATGTATTAATAATGGTTGATAATAGTTGATTAGGCTGTAGTAAGCTTTTTGTAGTAAGTTTTTTAAGGCTAATGGTATTTCCTTTCTACCATGGTCAACACACTAATGAATTTTTTTAAATAAATCTTTTCCATTTTCATTAAAATCCTTATTTTTAGACCCACTGGTGTCATAAGAGGGTCCCTGTGCATCTTTATGCAGTGCAGGCAGATCATAGCTAGTGGGAGGAGTTATACACAGCTTAAAGAACAACTCTGGGCATTTACAAAAATTAACCCTTGCAATGAGCTACTCCCACACTGCAAGGGTTAAATTATTTTTTTATGTTTAGGGTCTGTAATAAAAAAAGATATACTCACCTGATTCCCGATCCCACCACAGTGGATGCTCAGCTCTCTTCCCCTCCACTCCAGCTGCGGTATTTCCCACCTGGGTCTGCATGTCTAATACAAGTGAATAGACCTTGCATAGATGATGCAAGATGCATAGATGACCTCAGTTGGCTTAGACCACCAGAACCCGAGGGCGAAGAAGCTGTGGGGACCAGTCTAGCAGCCAGATGGGACAGAGGATCAAGTGAGTATATTTTATTTTAGACCCTGGACCAAAATAAGCATTTGAGCCTTGCAGTGCAGTGGTAGCCCCACTGCAAGGGTTATTTTTTTAAATGCCCGGACTAGTTCTTTAAAAAGGAACATTAGGAAATCTAAAAATTAACCCTTGCAGTGGGGCTATGCACACATTTTTGTCTAAGGGCCAGAATAAAGAAGATATACTCACCTGATTCTTGGTCATGCAGAAGTCAGCAGTCGCCTCTCTCCCCCTCCCCTCTGGCAGTGGAATCCCATTCAGCGTCCTCAGACATGATGACATAATGTGTCCTTAGACCGCCATTAACATGCAGTTCATTTTTAGATTTTCTGGAGTTCTTCCTTAATAAAAACATCACATCACCCTTCTCTCTAGAGTCCTCAGCCCTGATGCAAGCAGTGAGCTGGCTTTTGTCAGGAGTTATGTAACTCTTACTAGCAAGATGGCAAACTGGGTCTTGATTTACCAAGAAGTTTACCGGAGGTATTGCTAGCACTGAGAAAGACATGGGACACCCTTGAGGACCCTGGAGAGAGAAGTGTTGCACCTCTGGTTAAAGCTACATATTGCTTAAGTGAGGTACCTACAAATGACAACTTTGGAATCCTGCCACACAATTCCAAACTCTGTAATACATTTAAGCATTGCATTTCGATTTTGGTGGTCAGTGGTGTGTTTGCCTAATAACTTTAAGTGTTCAGTGTGTTATTTCCCCCATAACACTGGTGGCCAGTAGGTTTTTTTCCCCTATAACATTGGTGGTCACTGCCCCCCCCCCCCCCTTTTCATTGGTGATCAGTGGTGTTTTCTCCTATACCCTGGGTGGTCATTAGCATTTCTGCCCCCATTGGCGGCTAGTGGGAGCACTGTGTACTTACCTGTAAAATGCTGCAAAGGTCCAGTTCCACTTCCTCCAAGTTCCCAGTTCTCTCTTCTGCCACATCAGAACTCATTTGCACTATGCAGGCAGCCCCAAGTGACCAGATCTAGAGAAACCTATGACTATCTATCTATCTATCTATCTATCTATCTTTCTTATCTACCTACCTGGTGCATTCGTTTTCGTCCAAATTAACATTTGGACGAAAATCAGCAAATTCCGAAATTCAGATGTATAAAAAAAAAAACATGTTCATGCCAAACCTTTTAGGTCTGGTAGGAATATTAGGGGGGACCCCATGTCAGAAAAATAAAAGAAAACAATCCATCTTCCCCACAACCCTGGCACTGTGGTTGTGGGGGTCTGTGGGTAGGGGGGCTTATCTGAGTACCTTATCTCATAAAGGGGGCACCCAGATGATGCCCCCCTTGTGAATGAGTAAGTAGTTGTTACCCCTACTCATTCACCAAATAAACGTTAAGATAGTATATAAACAATGGATAAAGAAATATATTTAGCAAGTCCAACCAATGGAAGAGCTGTTTACATTTTGTGCATCACACATAGATATAAGGCTGATGCAATATGACAAGCCTCTTCTTATTGGTTTGTAGCCCTTACCTGATAATTGACTCATCATGGCACAGAATAATGTATTGTAGTTTCATACTCTACATCTGTTGTAGGTTTAAACATCAAATGGGCACAGTTTTTGTTTGTCTTTCAATGGCTTTTGCATTGTGCAGAGTTGGAGAAGATGTCTGCGGTGATTGAGGTTCTGCACACTAGACTTGCTTTTAATAACTGAGTGATACCATATGTGGAATCTCTGTATGTTTACAAAGCATTCTGGGTGGGTTAATCACATGTCTTGTACCTTCCTTGAAAGTTTAATTCCTTGTTTACATACCAAAAAACAAATGCTAAGCTTGTATAGAACTGGCTTCCTAATGCAAACCGCTGATTTTAATATCAAACTTTATATCACATAAAATTAACAGACATTTTTTTCCAGCTTCAATTTTCAGTTTTATATCACGGCTGCACTTTTATTGGATATTGCCATAAGCAATTTAAATGTCAAGATTATCCAAACATAGTATTCTAAGCAATTGATAAATCTCTATTGGCTTGGAATGAATACAAAAATTATAAATATTAGGACTGACATCATTTCAAAAATGCAGGAAGATTGCCTCTACGGGAACAGAAGCCAAGCGTATCACAATCCCGAGGAACATAAAATACGTAGGGATTTTCCGACAATCCTGGTACTGTTTATATTGGAAATGTTCTCAGGATTTCTTTTTTTAAAGATTGTGATTTTTTTTTATAATGGATGTATTTTTTTTTATCTTGGGCATGTATGATTTTGCTCTCTCTTTTTTGTGGTTTCTGGGTGCTTTTTTGTTTCATATGCAAAGAAGATCAAACTTACTGAGTGCTGTACTTGATAACACTTTTAAATCCCAAATCAGAAACTGTAAACCCAATCTTTTTTCTCCTATACCCTGGGTGGTCATTAGCATTTCTGCCCCCATTGGCGGCTAGTGGGAGCACTGTGTACTTACCTGTAAAATGCTGCAAAGGTCCAGTTCCACTTCCTCCAAGTTCCCAGTTCTCTCTTCTGCCACATCAGAACTCATTTGCACTATGCAGGCAGCCCCAAGTGACCAGATCTAGAGAAACCTATGACTATCTATCTATCTATCTATCTATCTATCTATCTATCTATCTATCTATCTATCTATCTATCTTTCTTATCTACCTACCTGGTGCATTCGTTTTCGTCCAAATTAACATTTGGACGAAAATCAGCAAATTCCGAAATTCAGATGTATAAAAAAAAAAACATGTTCATGCCAAACCTTTTAGGTCTGGTAGGAATATTAGGGGGGACCCCATGTCAGAAAAATAAAAGAAAACAATCCATCTTCCCCACAACCCTGGCACTGTGGTTGTGGGGGTCTGTGGGTAGGGGGGCTTATCTGAGTACCTTATCTCATAAAGGGGGCACCCAGATGATGCCCCCCTTGTGAATGAGTAAGTAGTTGTTACCCCTACTCATTCACCAAATAAACGTTAAGATAGTATATAAACAATGGATAAAGAAATATATTTAGCAAGTCCAACCAATGGAAGAGCTGTTTACATTTTGTGCATCACACATAGATATAAGGCTGATGCAATATGACAAGCCTCTTCTTATTGGTTTGTAGCCCTTACCTGATAATTGACTCATCATGGCACAGAATAATGTATTGTAGTTTCATACTCTACATCTGTTGTAGGTTTAAACATCAAATGGGCACAGTTTTTGTTTGTCTTTCAATGGCTTTTGCATTGTGCAGAGTTGGAGAAGATGTCTGCGGTGATTGAGGTTCTGCACACTAGACTTGCTTTTAATAACTGAGTGATACCATATGTGGAATCTCTGTATGTTTACAAAGCATTCTGGGTGGGTTAATCACATGTCTTGTACCTTCCTTGAAAGTTTAATTCCTTGTTTACATACCAAAAAACAAATGCTAAGCTTGTATAGAACTGGCTTCCTAATGCAAACCGCTGATTTTAATATCAAACTTTATATCACATAAAATTAACAGACATTTTTTTCCAGCTTCAATTTTCAGTTTTATATCACGGCTGCACTTTTATTGGATATTGCCATAAGCAATTTAAATGTCAAGATTATCCAAACATAGTATTCTAAGCAATTGATAAATCTCTATTGGCTTGGAATGAATACAAAAATTATAAATATTAGGACTGACATCATTTCAAAAATGCAGGAAGATTGCCTCTACGGGAACAGAAGCCAAGCGTATCACAATCCCGAGGAACATAAAATACGTAGGGATTTTCCGACAATCCTGGTACTGTTTATATTGGAAATGTTCTCAGGATTTCTTTTTTTAAAGATTGTGATTTTTTTTTATAATGGATGTATTTTTTTTTATCTTGGGCATGTATGATTTTGCTCTCTCTTTTTTGTGGTTTCTGGGTGCTTTTTTGTTTCATATGCAAAGAAGATCAAACTTACTGAGTGCTGTACTTGATAACACTTTTAAATCCCAAATCAGAAACTGTAAACCCAATCTGCTTAATACTTACCGAGTTTAAGGTGCATATATAGACAAAGCTATTTCTGTAGTATTAAATAGAGTAGGGAAGGGTTAAAACACCTATCGAGTTATTATTTGCTGCCTGTGTCTCGCTGTGGAGATTTACCTTAATTTTCTGTCCTGGAGATACAACAGGAAGCCGGGCCAACCCTATAATGAGACGTTTGCCTCAGGCAGCAACTCAATGGGGGCAGCAGGTGTGCGGCTACAGCTCCCCAGGTTGCTAAGAGCTCTTAGCAAACTGTTACACTCTGTCTGGCCTACCGCCTAGCTCACTGATGTCACCGTTGCCTAGAGCTGAGTGGGACACTCTGGCTTGCTTCCCCCCAAGCTCCTGGCAACCAGTGACATCAATGAGCTGGGCAGGATGCCAGATAGAGCTGGTGACAATGTGGTTGTGGTGTCTGCTGCAACCAAACAACCCCCATAACAATAAGTGAACCAGTGAGTGACCATTCCCTGTCAGCATCCCCCCCCCCAGAACGCACTTGCCTTGCGATTAACATAGGGATGGCCCTGACAGGAAGTCAGAGGAAATCCCTCCAAAGAACTCCACTGAATTCCAATTTTGGAAAGCTGTCACAAAAACAGGTGTCCCCTTTGGAGAATTTTGCTGTGGTGACAACTGTAATGTTTGAATTTCTGCTTACTTACTATCGTGGTGACAATGGTTACCAGCAGAAATAGAGGGGTTAGTCTCTCTAGTGCGCAAATAAACAGTAATAATGGTATAAATAAATATATATACACTTTAACCCAATTTGTAAAAAAAAAAAACCCTACGCCTATATTTCTAGGTGCCTTTTGTTTTTTTTATGTGAACGTGTGGAGATTAGTTAGTCATATCTGGAAAGTAAATTTTACCAGAAAACTAAAGGGAATCGTCTCCCAGTAAAAGAGCTTTCTCCTTTCTTGTCCCTGAAGAACCTTGACCTACATTTTCAATGTGACTTCCTCATCTCCTTCCAGAGGTAATTTGTATTGGAAAGTGCAATGTTTGCACATTTCTATGACAAATTACACTTTTAGTGCATTACACAAATTCCCTTTCATTATATGGACATTGCTATGGTGTGCCATTGAGCAATTTGGATTGAGTAATCCTGATTTAGTCAGAACCTGGTGAATTGATGGCTATACATAAAAATAAAAAGTATTACAACCAAATGAATACATGTGGAGCTATATTTTTGAGCACTGATTACAGGTCGTATAGTTGTGGTAACAACAGGATCATAACATGCACTTATAGGTGCTGACAGCACCTATAATTTAAGTGTTATGGTTGCCTGGATTCCTAAATTGGAGAGGGAGGTTGTCATTCAAATGGGTCAGTGTGTGTGCATCTCTGCAGGGCCGTCCAGGCATAGCACCTGGGTCACAGTCACCGAAGCAGATGAGGGGAGAGAGGCCTGGACCACGAATCCCACCTGGAGCAGCATAAACTGAGAGGCATTGAGGGTAGCCAAAAGTCCTGGAACTGCTTATTTCCCCGACCAGAACCGAGGGGTGTCCGTCCTCCTCTCACTGTGGAGCCCCCAGCATGTTGCACAGTCGCCCCGGGCTGCACATTTGAATGACAACCTCCCTTTCCTGAAGAAGCGCCCCTAAGCACGAAACGTTGAGAGAAAACTAGGCTCCTCCTCTGTTAAACCTTCAATACAGCTGTCTCATGTCAAATTACCATCAATCATGTCTCTGTTAAGTCTGATTATCTAATCATGTTAATTATGTCTAATCATGGCTTTCTACTATCATGCATTGTAATTCTATCAATCATGTTATTCACATATATATGAATATGCGACACACAATACATTTATTTATCTCAAAGTGCCAGCGCTAAAAATAAGTTTAGTATTGCAGTTTGGGCGCTCGGGTTTAAGAAACGTTCAACATCACTGCCTTAGGCAAAATAGAGAAACCCGCATATTCAAACATTAATGCCCCATTCACACTGAGCGACACTTACCTGGGCAGATCCTGCAAAGCCCCCATGAGACCCTGAAGTCTGCCAGATCTCAGAGGGGCTGTGCAGGATCTGTGGTGGGCTTTGCAGGCAGCAGAGCACCCTACGGATCCTGCAAAGCTCCCCACATAACCTGCAGAGACCCCCTGAGACCCTGCAGTCTGCCGCATCTCAGGGGCGCTGTGCAGGATCTGTGGTGGGCTTTGCAGGATCTGTGGGGGGCTTTGCAGGCTCCAAAGCCCCCCACAAATCATGCACAGCCCCCCTGAGATATGGCACAGCCCCCCACAGATCCTGCAGAGACCCGCAGTCTGCCAGATGTCAGGGGGGCTTTTCAGGATCTGTGGGGGGTTTTGCAGGCTGCAAAGGCTGGACAATATTTTTTGGACAATATTTTTTGGATCCATCCCAGCTGCAGCGTGGCTCTGCTCTGTCAGCATATAGCGGGCAATATTGCATGGGGGCGTGGTGGGGGGCCCAATCAATATTTGCCCGGGGTCCAATCAATATTAAAGACGGCCCTGCCTCCCCCCCCACAACCCCCTGAATGACAAATCAGAGAGAGCACCTCCCTAGAATGACAGCCCTGCCTTTTACCCTGCACACACACCTGTATCCTGTGAGAAACCAGTAAAAATGTAAAAAACTAGTTCAGTTTTGAAGAAAAACTCCTTAGCCCACCCTCCCTAATCTACCCTAGAAACCCTCCACCCTTATGCTTACTTACTGGGTGTTCACCCTCCTATATCTGAAATCTTCTTAGGCTCTGGTCACAACTGCACAGTAAGTGTCCATAGCTTAAATGAATGGAGGCAAAACCCCAGAGGAGGTTGCATTTGATGGGGGAGTCTTAGAAATAGATTAGGTTAGGATTCTGGGGAGGTTGGGCTAACATGTTTTTATTTAAAACTGAACTTGTCTTTTAACTTATTAAAAATATGTAGTTAACATAAAATATTGTTCTTTTGTCTTTTCAAGCATATTTAATATATTTTTTATGAATATATTATCTTTGATTTTTTTACATGAATTTTATATCTCTTGATTTATTGTTCTCCGGATATTGAAACACGCCTGAGCTGCAACATCACAGTATCACAGCCACTGGATTCTGCTCGGAGTGATCCCATGCAGCTGCATAAACTTCAGTCTATGCATTCATTGTACAGACAAAGCAGGAAACTGACACACATTTTGTCAAGAAGATGGTTTCCCAGTTTATTGTCTTGGGTTACCCATGAATATGTGTAGATAGTGTTGCTGGGAAGTCTATGAGATGATAACATGACAGAGGTCTTTTTTATACAAGAATAGACACATTCCACTGTTTGTTCTCACTTTTGTCCAGTGGACATTAACACAATAAAAAGGCCAAGTTTGCTTTTCTGTGAGTGGAATAAAGCCCAGGCTACAGTAAGCTGAATAACCCCCCTTCCCTGATCTCTTTTAGTGGATTAATAGAGACAGACGTGGAACTACAGTGAACTCAAACATAGACAAAACTTTCACGGAAAGCCTTCATGTAAATGTGTCCTGACTCTATTTGAAGACAGTTATTAGGTGATGGAAAAGACACATACGTTAAAAAAAGGGGGAAAATAAAGTTTTGAAATGTATTATGACTTTCTATAAAATTCATTTGCCTCTTAAAAGGTTGGTTTGAATTACTCACATTACTGCCAAAAAAAACCTCAGACCAAAGTGATTTAAATAGAAAAATATATGCATGCCTAAAAAAGTTAATTTGTACATGATTAACTGGGTTTGCTCAAACAAGAAAGGAAAATAGAGACGTTAAAGGGGAAATAAATGTACGAAGTAGTAATATACATAGAGATGAATGTACATGAAACAATACAACTAGCCCAGTGAAAATAAGGAAGAAAAAATAAAATGATGAGACACCTATCTCTAAAAAATATACAACATATAGAACGAAGTACTAGGGGTACTAGTTACTGATGCCAAAAAGCTGAAACTAACTTAGAGAGGCTAGTAAACATTTACCTGCTTTAGCATGAATCACAAATGTACTATTGATCTGAATACTTTGATGGGATGGAACACAAACCATTCTTCGAGGATTTACAAAACTTCTAAGATTTAGTATACCACCATAACCCTAAAAACAAGTAACAGAACAATGTGAAAATTCTGTGGCTCAAAGTGGTTTGACCTAAACAATTATTTAATGATGAACTCCAGGTGGATAGATAGATAGATAGATAGATAGATAGATAGATAGATAGATAGATAGATAGATAGATAGATAGATAGATAGATAGATAGATAGATAGATAGATAGATGCATAGATAGATAGATAGATAGATAGATAGATAGATAGATAGATAGATAGATTTCTATATACGTTTCTTATAAGCATTTTCTTGATAATGAATGAAAACTGCACTGAGGCAGAAAAAACCCCCAATATTTAAAAAAAAAAAAAAAAATCTCATTATTCGCACAAAAGTACCAATCATATGTGCTACAAGGGAACATATTGCAAAAAGACAAAGAAGTATATTTTAAACAAAATTTTAGAAAGATTCCAGTGTTTCAAATGTAATTTCCTCTTCCCCTTGAAGATCTTTTCCATGATTAATTCTGTTGGACTTGCTTTCATCTAAAGCCATGCGTAGAGAATAAAGACAGATTCTGTTTATTTTAGTTTGATCTCTTCTGCTCGCTCAGAAACAACTGCCTTCACGAACAGAAAGTGTCTTAAGCTTTTTTAATTAAACACTTATATTGTTCATCTGCTTTCAATCGCTCAGACACAAGCAGCAAATTTGTTGAGTACCACTCTTTTGTTTGTCCACATTTTTATGTTTTGATCACGAGAATATTTACGCTGACAGCAACAATGTACAGTTCATATTTAACATATGTTGCACACCTGAATTTCTAGGTTTTTTTCGTCCATTAATCAATGAACTTTGGAAATTTCTCATGGCAAAATATAATATCATAAAATAAACCAAGAGTCTTATTTAATTTTAAAGTGAGGAGCAACTTCTAAAAATGCACCAATCCTGTGCAACCAGTCAGAATGTATTTTTTGCTGATCTCGTATAAAAGCTAACTAATTAAGATGATTTATTTTATCTTCTTATTTTTGCACATTACAGATAATGCTTTTTTTATATATATATTATACATGAGCAAATGAGTAAGCTTTACAATACTGGATGTGCTAGGGTTGAATCATGAATTGTATTAAACCTTATGCTTACAATGTTAATGGTCTGTAATTGCAGTGTTTCTTGTCCAGATAAACTATTAACTGGATGGCAAAAATCATACATGGGGACGGCAGCATATAACCAACTACATTTAAGAAAATCTGGAAAAGGCCCATATATATAAAGCCAAGTTATACAGATATATCCCTTGTCATGTACAATGGGTATGGGTTTTTTTTTTTTATTCACCAGGCATTCTTTTTTTTATATCTAAAATACTTCTGTAGCTTACAAAATAAACACAATATGGAAGAAAAACATTGTTCTTGGGTTCCAGAATTTCTGGCAGCTGCTGAAAAACAGTAATAAACATCTCTGATTAATCAAGAAGAGGGGATATGGTTGAACGGATTTGGTGATAGATTCAGATTTCAGTGTACACAAAATCTCTGACTTTGGAGACATCCACAACATTATTTGGGTCTGGAACTATATAACATATGTCCACTGAGCATAGGAAGAGGATTCTGTTATTTAAGATTGAAACTTTTACCACCGACAAGCTGTCGGGTCTACTGGTGTATTAATATTGAATACAATGTGGTTTTAAAGTAATGCAAAAATGCCACAGCTCCCACTTTGTAATGAACGTTTGTTTCAGTAAATATTCTGACTCCGATCGTTGTGATAGCGAAATATATCCCTTGCTGAGACCTCTATGCCTGGCCTGTATAAGCAGATATACTCACTGCGGACAATCCTCGTCAGATAGCTGAACTCGTCAATACCGATTCATTCAAAAGAGGTGTTTATTCTTTAACATCAGGTTACAGCAGATGATAGGAACAGCAGTTGAACGGTTATAGTATTGTGCGGTCAGAAAATTATGCCTTTCCTACGTACTGTGCAGATTACATGTGTGTCCTTGTTACATGTGGCTAGTAGCTGTGGCCATGACACAGGAAGTACTGCACACAGGAAGAAGGGAGGGGCATACATAGACTGGAAATATGTCGTCACATGGGGAACAGAAATACAGAAAAGACATGTGTGATATCACAAAGGCCACTAGATGGCTGCATAGGATAAGACATGGATTTGCTATGGGGAAAATAGTTAGGCAAAAAACACACTATAATAACTCTATCTAAAACAATGCTAATATTAACTGAGGCTATGCATCTCATATTCTATGCCCCTATTGGGGCGGCACAGTAAATAATACCATAATAAGATACAAGATAAATTACACACAAAAGACCCATTTTGTATTATTATCTGCAGCCTAAAATAAGCAAAACATTTTACAATCTGCAACTGTGCCAGTTAATGTAACAGACAAAAAGGTGAATTGTGTTTGCCAGTTTGTATAAAGATGTTTTCTGACAGATTGTCTGATTTATGGTGGACTGTGCACATCATTAGTATATTAAAAAGGGAAATGCTGTGGTAACGGGTGCTGCAGCTATATAAAGTAGAAGACAGTGCTTGGCAGAAGTCTTCAGCAAATAAAATCTCCCCAATACAACATATGCCCAGGATAAATCTTTTTATTGATTACAGTAAAAGCAACATTTCGGAGCACATGGGACCTTCATTAGGCAAGCAGTGACACTCAGTGACTGAAGGGGCCATGTGCTCTGAAACACTGCTTTGCTGCGGCCGATAAAAAGGTCTATGCTAGCATGTTGGAGAGGCTAACCCTGTGGCAGATATTTAAAGGGAACAGGCAACACTTATTGTTAGGATACCACATGTTCATCTCCAGTTCCCCCCTGCACCTGGAAGGAATCTGGGACAGTAGCATCCAACAACAAAGACCATAGTTCACATTAATTTCACTCACAGTATATTGCAAACCATTGCTGATGCTTCAATGTATTCATCTAGTTAAAGAACCATATGGCCTCCATACACCTTTTTCTGCAACAGGTGTCAGGTAGCTTAAGATATTGAAGGACTCCTTTTTTTCCATGTGTGCAAACATGCCTATAATGAGCATCTTGGTATCATGAGTAGTTGAGTACTAAGGGTTGACAACATTCCTAATTAAAAATAAGGGATCGAATTGTAGATTAGAGGCTCCTTTGCTCATAATGTAAAATTCCCTAATGCAGGGCTCAAAATGTCAAGTCCTGAGCTACTAGCCAGGCCTAAAAGTTACTCGCCACCAGTTGTAAAAAAATTGTGGAAATAAATATTTTCAACTTTTTGTTATACAAAATATCAAATAAAATTAAATTTCTTCTTAAAATTAGGCCAAAATGTATTCTGCTAAATATTTTTGGTAAAAAAAATCTCAATAAGTGTATACTAAGTGGTTTGTGTGAATTGGTACCAATTATAAGACTTTTGAAAACATGGTTTTTATCCCTCTGGTGTCGAACAACAAAATCGGTATTGCTCCGGGTAAAGGATTGGTTTAGGAATGATATGGCCGGTATATTTTTTTCAAACCTTGGTGTGTCTGCTACATAAAGTCTAGTAATTTGAGGAAGCTGAACCCCCCCAGTAAAAAAAATTATCTATGGCCCTGCCCCCACGCAATTTTCACTTGCCAATTGCGTGGGGGCGAGTGGAAATTTTGAGGCCTGCCCTAATGGATACATGTATCCTAACAACCACGTCTCTTTAAAATATGTACAGAGTTTCTGGGACAGCTGACTGGTGAAACTTAAGCACACAGCAGGATGATGCAGGCATCCAACACACCTTTAAGCTTAATTCCTGTGAAAATCCTAAATTAATCTTGGAGTGGGGCTCCCCCCCACAGTGCAAGAGTTGAATGCTTGTTTTTGTCTAGAGGAACATTAAGTTGCTATTTTATTTGCCTTATCCCTCACTCCGATAGCAGCTGGTGCTCTCCGCTTTTCTCCTACTCTCTGAGTTGCATATGGGTCCTTAGCATCCTCAAATACAGTGCAAGAATGTTGGTCCTGCATAGTACAGGATGGTCATCAGAGTGCCTGCGTCCAATGAAGTGGTGAAGAGAAGCGGCTTTTAGAGAAAGGTTTCATGGAGAGGAAGAAGCCTGCAGGAGCAAGGGAATGTTCCACTAGACAAAGAAAAAGTGAGGTCATTGCTGTGCCTGATGAAGGGAACCCTGCGCTGCCCCAAAAGCGCTAGTTCTGATGACATGACATTAGGAATAAACTAGCACTTTGGATTACAATATTTTTGGTGTGCTGGTGACATCCATCTACTGATGGTCCACTAGACAAACACAAGAATTTAACCCTTGCAAGAGGGGGCCCTGCAAAGGTAACTTTTGATTGTCCCTGAAGTTCAACTTTAAGATAACCATAATATAAAGTTTCATGAGTAGGTGTTAATTTCATGGCAATATGGTCAGCACCTAATACAATGTTTCGCTTTATTGGTGTAGAGAAACATGTCTTACCAATCTGTATTAATTGCAGATCTGCAATGGTCAAGGTGAGGGGTTCAAGGGATTCATGCAAATATTTACGCCACGGCCAAACTCCCAGCATAGTGATTTTTAGTGTGGAACAGAGCTGGGGGTGTAAAGACGGCCATGCAGTTCTAAGTCACCATCCTAAACACTAGGCATGTGTTCCGGCAACAAAATGATTTTGTTTCGTTTCTATTCGTCAAGCAAATAACGTAGTTTTGTTATATTCATTACGTTAGAATGATCTGTTTTCAGAACGATTCGTTATTTCAACAAAATTAATTATTCATTATGCTGAATCAATTCCTAATTGTGCATAGTCGGTTGTTCTTTATAACGTACAATTCGTTATTTCGGAAGACTGGCTATTAATAGGTAGCAGACAAGTTTTTGCACATTCGAATTAACGAATGAGTCCGAATTTATTAAAAAAATCTTTTGTGGTATGTTGCAAAGATTCGGATGCTACGTTTTTTTCCAGCCACATTCAAAAAGGAATCTCAACATCCAAATGAAAGGAATGACCCTGAATGTTCATATAATTTCTTTCGGATTCGTTGAAATTCATTACTATTGTTATTTGGATATTCGGATATATCCGAATCTCCGAATAATAATCTAAATTCATCTGAATTCCGAATCGAAAAGTAACACACATGTCTACTAAACACAGTGACCATGAAAATGTCCATGGTGTACAGCATCAACTGTATGAACTTCGCTGATAAGACACTTTATTTCACAAAATACAGTATGTGTCCATCAGGAAAATAAATATAATATTATTTACTTATATTTACAGTTCAGAATGATATAAAGTGAACCAGTGCACAGTAACATGTTTTCTTTATCATGCAGTCCCTGAAGCTGGTTCTCAGTTTTCCTGTGTTCTTCTGTTGCTCATGTTCCAACTGAAGCCTGAAGTAAGTTTCAGGTTGATCCATTTACAGGACACCCCCAGGGCCTGCTGATTGACCATTTGGGCACCCAGCGAGAAAAGGAGAAAAGCCACATGCTGTCACTCCATACCCAGAAGTACTTATTATATCACAGGAATGTATGAGCATGGGCAGTACAGATTCACTTAATATGAAAAGGAGCACCAAGTGCACATACTAAGATATAATATTAGGTATTATAGATGTGTTTTACTATAATAATGCTATATAATATACATACTACATATACACTATATATTACTATTTAATACTTAACCCTAGCTGCAGTTCTGTTTTTATTTTTGTGTGCAAAAGCGTTCTTTTTAGGTGTTTTAAAAAAAATCCCATCACTCATTGAGTTGCATAAGAACATTTAAACTGTGTGAAACCAAGAAAACATTTCATTAATTCATTCACAAACATCAGTGGCACAGATTTTAAATGGCCTGCTCTCTAGAGAGAATATGTTGGGTGAGAAGAGAACAGTTAATCTTCGTTTTCTGATAATCTGATCAAAGGTGCGCTGTCAGTGTCTGATTAAGAGCCGTGTAAGAGAGATGAAGACATTTCCTTATGGTTAACTCTGATGATTATGGGGGATCCCGTTGTGCATTTTCCTGTAAGCTGTACAGCGTGACTCCAGGCTCCAGCTGAAAGTAAGGGCTTTAATAGCAAAGCTTCCTGTTGTTGAAGGCTACTATTCATTCACAGCTTCTAAATCAATGCCTAGTAAATCTTCAGATAGAACCACTACTGTTAAAGCAGCCATTCTTCAGCAAGCCTGCCACTGTTTGGCTTCCCAGACTATATACAGTTGCCATAGAGAACTGCTACACCTCTAAAACATTATACAGGCTTTACATTATTTAGCTCATCATCTGGGTGCCGTGTAGGGCAACCTCCGACAAGTGTGAGACATTTTAGAAACTCACATGTAACTACATAAAAAGCAGCAAAAGTGCAAAGGGATAAATATGTGTGAGTGCTAGTTACACACTGTGATTTAGTGTGTGTGCGCGTGTCTGTTCAGTATAAGTGTATGTAAACCCCAATAATAAACTTCTTTTATTATTTCTTTTTTAGACCTTATAATTCTGTTATAAAAAAAGCTTTTTATAGATCCTGTCAAGAATCTTGTGTGCTGATAAGTCCCTGTGCTCTCTGCCTGTGCTGCATTCTTATCAGTTACAATGCTCTCTGTACATTTCTGAACCCCTCAACCCCTATGTTATGGAAAACAGGAGAGGGCAAGGTGTTCTGTAGTCCTGTCCTAAGGTGATAATGCTGATCCTCCATAGATACAGTACGAAAATGAGCATTGTTAACTGAGGTCAGGAAGTGTGTTGCTGGAAGAATTACCAGGTGTAAAGAAGAAAAGGGCTAAAAAAAGAAAGTAATTCAGTAATGCAGCAGTCACATCCAAGAACTAGTACGCAGCCTTCTTTTGTTGTTCTTTGGTTTAGATATGCTTTGGGTTTATGAGTAGCTCCACTGCAAGAGTTAAGATATGAGTAGCTAACTGCCTCCGGGCCGGCCGTTCTCTAGATCTGAGCCGGCGGATCGCTTGTATGTTGCAACGGTCGGTGCGCCCCCCTCCGCTGTCCCCCACGCCGTTGTCTCGCTGATCCCGGGCTCCGCTGTGCCCGGTGCGAGCCCGGGATCAGCGCCATGCCTGTGTCACAGGGGATCAGAGGGAGATCGTAACACAAGCTCCCTCCGGTCCCCTCTCCTCTGAAAGAATGCGGAAGTGTTGTATAATACATCACTTCCGCATTCGTGTGTCACTCTCCAGCTTCAGAAGCTGCAAAGAAGCTGATGGAGCAGATCTGTGCTTCATCAGCTTCTTTTGGGGGGTCCTAGGTGACATTAGGGGTCTTGGAGACCCCTGATGTCTCCATAAAGAGGACCTGTCACATAGGGGGGTTCTATTAGCCCCCGTATGTGAATAGCAATAAAGTTTAGTGGGGAAAAAAATAGGAAAAAAAAAAGTCCCCCCCAAAAAATTTTAAGTTACACATAAAAAAGAATTTAAAAAATGTAAAGTCCCCACACATGCATACACGCGTTTGCATGACGGAAAAGTACCGCAGCGTTGAATACTGAAAAATGGCCTGGCCAGGAAGGGGGTCTAAACACCTGCTCTTGAAGGGGTTAAGCTTTGTACATCACCCTGCCATCCCCTCCCGCCAGTCATATTCTGTCTGCATTGCAAAGAGGAACGAGGAACCAAGAAAATCAAAATATAAGCAGATTACATTTCAGTTTTTACACAGCAATTGTTGTTTTACTGAGTCTCATAGTTTCATTACACGTTGATCCTGTTATTAGATCCATTATTTTTTAACTTCTTGGAATTAGGTGAACATCCTGTTAGTCCTCCTGTGAAATCTTACAGCAGTGTTGTTATCCTGTGGAGAGGGGCGTCTTAGGTTAGCATACAGTGTTTAAAGAGTATTTCCACTTTTGCAGCCAAATTGGGATATCACCTATTTTATATTTGTTACATGTTCTCATTAACCTTTCAAAAAATATTTTCAAAATTGCTGCTTACCATTTGAATTGGTATTTACTTGCTGACAAATCCTATTTAGCTTTTCACTTTCATATAAAGTTAGGGAGGGGGCTGTGGAATAATGTTTACCATAATTAACTCTGTACTGTGCTGGCAGATCTCATTGTCAGTTTGTAAACTATATGTGTACACTGTCTGCCCTAACAAAGGGTTAAAGAGCTTAAGCCTTGGGTGATGCATTGTATATTATTGCACTTAACAAAAACTGTCTCTAAATGTGTCCTCCATCTGCACATTGAAAGCTTTTCTGATTAATTCAAGTTGCCTATAGAGTCCTATGTATAAACCTAATCCAAACAAACTACTATAAGAGTAGGAAATATTTTTTCTTAAATTGTTTGTGTGAATGGGAACACATAACTCATGCTGTGTGAATGGGAAAACATAACAAATTTGACTGCAAAAGGGGAATACGCTTTAAGTAAAAGAAATCCAAATTAAAGCCCAACTCCAGATGCCAACAGCACCAGCTTTTTGTTGATCCTCTAGGCTGTCACTAAACCAACCCCCACCCAATCAAAATAAATGGGGGTGCAATATAGGAGTGCTAAAGTGTTTTCATTTACTTCAGCATACCCTCCCTTAATACCATTTATTTTAATTATATCTATATTTATAGATGATGACGTTTTATAATCCGACAGCCAATATATTTTTGACTAGAATGAAATAACAATTTGGAAGACATCAAATACAATTTAAACTGGATGGATATATTGCTTGCCACTGGACATTGTAGCATATTCATGTTCTTTGTCCAACTGACTCGCAACTCCTAATACTTTAGTGTAATCACTTATTATAAATGTAACTCTCTCACAGTACATATTATACAATATACATAAGACTGAGCTTTGGTAATTAAAAAAGAACCCAGACCAGAATGTGTATTTGCTCAAACCATCTAACAGATTGTTTTACGATGGGTTTATACCATGACACCATCAAGTTTCTTTTTGAGGTTTCTGGTTTACTACTTTCTGCTGTTGCACTGTTTTAATAAAGGGATGTATTATGTCTTTGCTTTTGATCTAACTTTTTCTGTTTGTGCCCTAATCTGAGCTGTGTTTTAGTTGGGGGAGGTTTATGAAGTGTCCACCTTCTTGGGCTGTCTACAACGATATAGGAATTAAGTCGGAAATCGACTTGTGATTTCTGAAGAAATTAGTGTGGCGCTGTGTATAATATGACTTCCCCATTCATTGGGGTTTTGGTAATCAAACCATATTATCAATACACCCCCCAACAGTGTAATATGTTTTTATCTAACCCTGTAACTGTAACTTTTGCTAAACAGCCTGACCTGTTACAGGAAGTGAAAAGATTATGAGAGTGAGGAGCCAGTAAAACAAAAATCTTTGTGTTTATGCTGGTGACAACAAAGGTATGTGCCACTGATAACTCATGGCATCTCAGCATCCCAGATACCAGCAAAGACAACAAATAACACACCGGACACAAATATTTGGCTAGAAAAAGGCCTCATCCCATAATCATTAAAAATGAACTAAAGGCAAACTTTTTTGGCTTTAGTTCTCTTTTGGGTCACAGGAGGACATTTTGCATATAGAGGGCTACTGTCTGCTCTATGTTGACAGTGCAGGCAGGAAGGATCCCAACAATATTGATTGACAGCTAGACAGCTCTCTAGAGCCAGAGCCAGCTGTGCCCTCCCATGTCTGTCCCTCCAATAAGTGCTGGAGGAACAGAGAAGGGAGGGAGGGATCCCTGCGGGGATCTATGAATAAAATTCACCGCTCTCTAAAGGGAGAAGCTGTGAGCTGAGCGATCAGCAGTTTGTGATCGATCAGCTCTCAATCTACAGAGCTGGCATGTGACACCACACTACTCTCCAAATATTTCTCCTTTTATTTCAAAACATGTGCTTTATTCTAATAGCTTCTAACTTCAAATCACTGAATTCACAGACAAAATGTTGTAGTCACTACAAATCTAACTGCCAACTCCATAAAATGTAACATTTTAAGCTGAATTTTGGGAGAGGTGGGAGGGGGATACACTTTACTCAGAAATGGGCTTTAAAATAAACTGTCCCCCTTCCAGTGAAGGTGACACAACCACATAGTAAGGGTACAACAGGAAATAAGAAGAGTGTGGGCAAGGGAGCTCCCAGAGGTTAGTGGCTCAAGACTGGCACCTGCAGCATTTTATTGACCCTTTGCATAGGCATGCAGGTACAATTCAAAAGGTTCTCCCATATCACGTGATCCCATGAGCCAGGTCTTTACTAAAGAGCAAAAAAGTGAGATGGAGTAAAGGCATCAGTGAGCTGCCACGATCCCAAAAGGGGAAGATGGGGGATTGAAACTTGTGTCCCTGCCCTCAAGGAGTTTACAATCTAAGGTCCCTATCGCACATGCATACAGGGCCAATTTAGACAGGAGCCAATTAACCTACCGGCATGTTTTTGGAGTGTGAGAGGAAACTGAAGAACCTGGAGGAAACCCATGCAAGCACAGGGAGAAAGTGCAAACTCTTTGCAGATAGTGTCCTGACCTGGATTTGAACCAGGAACTCCCGGTGCTGCAAAACCATTAGGCCACTCTGCTTGAAACTTTCATAACAACAAACATGTAAGGTGATTGGTGAAACAGGTAGTGTTTAAATGAAAGATAGTATAGCATACTTATGGCACCTCTTAAATCTGATTTTTAGCAGCTTTATTTGAACAGGACCAATGTTTATTGTTTATTACTGACCAGTAGTAGCACTGTCGCAGAAGTTTTATTAATATAATTCTACACAGTTCCAAAGTTTGCTTATGGCGTTGCTAATATTCTTTACCAGATTTACAGCAGTACAATGGACAAAGTCTAGATATGGGAACAGAGACCATATTTGGGAAACTGTCAGACTGTCCATTTCAGGAAACCTAATTTTACACATTTCTTTGTCTTTCACATAAATCCATTCATTGTCATAATGTAAATAAATAAATTGGTAAGTTAATGTAAAATTAGCTCTGCCAAAATCTATATTTTCATTCCTTATAATTGAGACTAAATATTTTTCAGAGAAATTTTCATTGGCAAGGCACAAATTTGGCTGAACTTTCTGATTTGAGCAGTTTCTTTTAAATCTGTGTCTCGCCAAGAAGGTAGTTTTTGTCATTTTTATTGTCGATTTGATTGAATCTAACGATTTGATGGAGCAATTATAAGGATTAAAACACTGATGGATGTCATATTTCATACGTCCTTCCTTCAGCTTAGCCGGGAAAAATGCATGGCTAAGTGCCTAACTATAGATTCAAGGTTAGCACTGTTTTGCTTTGATCACAAGATAATTAAATGTTCCTAAATTTAAAGTCCAGCTACATACAGTTTTGGACAAAGTGGGGTCGGGATCGAACCCTTGACAGTTCTTTTTGCTGCTGCCTGTGATTCCAGTGGAGAGATTTCCATTCATTTCCTGGCGGTGCACTAGAAACACAGACTGTAACTCAATACTTGTCTTTCATTAAAATGGGTAATGGTTACAACTTTTGTTGGGTTACTATAAATGTCTTTGGTTCCCTGTCCCAGTGACAACCACTCCCCTTATTCCTTGTCCTGCTGTCACATGGACAGGAAGTGAGGTGAAATATCCTGAGCAGGGTCAACAGGAGCAAGGGCATCAATAAAAAACTGTACAACGTCCAATGAGAGCATCAAACAAAAGGTTCAAGAGTCTAAATTTCTTTAATATTTGTACTAGTTCACAACAGAATAATGCAAAACAGCCAATGCATTTTGTGAGATGCAACAAAAATATCCTCTCTTCTTCAGGGCTCAGATGTTGTAAATGACTCTGAGATGGCATAATCACCAAAAATGCTTTTTAGTTGGAAGTTACCAAGATACCAGCAGAGCTATAAGAGCAATATGTAGTAGCTTAGTTACACTACTAAAATCACTTGAGGTGTCAGGTTTTTATTGCTGGTTGAAGTTCCGCCTTTCCACACAGAAAAAAGAATGACTAAAACAGGGGCGTAACTAGAAATCACAGGGCCCCATAGCAAAATTTTGTATGGGGCCCCGTGATTGCTAGTTATGCCACTTGCAGAGCCCCAGCGGAGAGTGACCCTGCAGAGCCCACCATAGACTCTCTATAGTTGACTCTGCAGGGTCTGTGATCTCTTACCTGTCAGCGCCTCTGTGGTCGCCGGGCCCCGACTCCTGTTCCGTCCCCGGGCCCCGCCTCCTCTGCTATCGACGTGCCCTGCCTTCTCTTACATCACTGGCCCCACCTGCTCTTAGGTCGCTGGCCAGTGATGTAAGAGGAGGTGGGCCCCGTCTCCTCCATTCCGAACACCGTCCTCATCTGCCGCAGCGGCTATGAGGGGAAATGCGCCGTGGCCGCTGTTGAGTTGTGTCTGTGACAGCCACCACCCCCACATGCAATAGCGACCCAGGCAGCCCTGGCCGGGCACCCCTGTGCCCGGGCCCCATAGCGGCCGCCTGGGTCGCTATGGCGATTGTTACGCCACTGGACTAACATAAGTTGAGTTGCAAGAAGACCAGGTCAGGGTTATACACAATTCCCAGCTATGACTAAAAGTTTAAGCAGAACCTTAACTAAAATGGATGCTGATATTTTCAATGATAGGGCACAAGGATCAATCCTCTAATGGTTCTCTACAGCAATTTAGGCACATAGTAGGTAGAGACATCCCTATATCATCTATGGAGAGTACACTAAAGGATGCCCACCACAGAACTGCTCTATCATTTATCTTCTCATAAACGTAAAGCTGAACTTGGTACAAAACTTTCATTTGAATATTCCATAATAGCCTCAAAGCAAGTAAGTCCCCTTTGTGTGCACCAAGTGCCTTAAAAACTCCTATTACCTTGTAAATGTAATTGTGACCTCATCACTGGGCTATACATTGCCTGTACAGATATCGGAACTGTGGTAGGAATCCAGCAGGCTACACCCACTAAAGGCTGTCTTGAGAGGGCGGATACAAGACCAGCCACCATGTACAGGGAGTGAGAGCAGCAGTGACTGGTCTTTATTGCAGAAAAAAATGTAACATACTGAATTACAGCTCAGATCTGGAAGAAATATATAAAACACACCAATAATTAAGTAAGTATACATACACCACTTGCATTTAGATAATATTTGCTTATCCTGGAGTTCAGCTTTAAAACTAATATCAGGGAACACCCTACCCCAGCTAACTCCTTGCTTGGTTTAATTAAAAAAACAAAAGCCTCTTCGACTTACCTGAATCTGTGGTCATGTGATGCACTTGATCTGTCTTTTAGATGACAGACTCAGAGTGTCACTTTTCCCACTGGCTGACCAGTGGCATGGTTCTCACAGACTCTAGAAGACAGCAGCATTGTGATGATGTCATGATGATGGGTAGCAACAAGACCAAACAGCAGCAGGCCCAGGCAGCAGTGGTGGATCACCAGTCTTCACTCTCGGAAGAGGTGATGTAAAGGATCATGTGACAGTGGACCCAGTAGGGTTGATTTACTAATGACAAATAGGCTGTTCACTTTGCAAGGGAATTTGCACTTTGACTGGGAAGTTTCCACTTAGTTTAGTGAATGAGTGAAGCTCCGATGACTTCCATCTTCCTTGCACACAAAAAAGGGAAATTTCACCACATTCACAAACCCCCCCATTTGTTTCTGAGTGGGTAGGAGTGGGATGGGAGGCATGGAGGGGTCAAAGTTTGCCAGGTGATGAGTTTATTGGTTTTGCATATTTTTTTTTCTTAAAGCAACCCTGTTAGTTTTTAACCACTTGCCGTCCGCCTGTAGTAAAAAAACGGCACTGCAGCATTTGCGGGTTGCCGTCTCCAGACGGCAATTTTTTTCTGCTTGCGCGCGCCCCCTTGCGGGCACGCACGGGCAGAAAAGACCCGACCATTGCACACACCCGTTACCGGGTGTTTCACATATAGGCGATTAGCGGCTCCATAGCCCGCCGATCGTCTATATGTGCTCGTTCGCGTCCGCCCCGATCTCCTTGCTGATCTCCGTCCGGGCTGTGAATGCAGAAGTGATGTGTATTACATCACTTCCGCATTCACCTGTCAGTCATCTGGCTGCTATAGCCAGAGAGAAGAAGCTGATGAAGCAG
>NW_017307526.1:290341-296201 GCF_000935625.1 Nanorana parkeri | reverse complement strand
GTCGCAGTGAGAGCAATCATTTTAGGGCCATCAATCACTGATAACACTAAACTGATGAGCGGTAACAGCTTTTAAAGCGTTGCCTATGGCCAATTTTGGGTATTATCGTTTTTTGAGGTTTCGCGCGCGCACGCAATTTTAAGGCTTGACATGTTTGGTGTCTTTTTACCCGACGTGACCCCGTCTTTTATATTTTACCAAAAAATTGGGTAATAATAAATGTTTTATCATTTAATATAGGGGAAACTGTTTTTTTAAAAAAAAATCGGTATTTTTTCCTTAATATAGTAAAAAAATAAAAACCCCAGTGGTGAATAAATACCACCAAAAGAAAGCTCTATCTGTCCCCAAAAAAGGGTATAAAATTAATTTCAGTACAGCGCTGCATGACGGAATAAATGTCAGTCAAAGTACCACAGCGCTGAATACTGAAAAATGGCCTGGATGGGAAGGGGGTTAAACACCGCGGATGTCAACTGGTTAAAGAAGGATCAAACAGCACAGGCTATCCCCCCTTTAGTTTGTCATGAATGCTGCTGCTAGACTCATCCACCTAACCAACTGCTCAGTGTCTGCAACCCTCCTCTGCCAATCCCTACACTGGCTTCCAATCATTTAAAGGATAAAATTCAAAATATTAACAACCACTCACAAAGTCATCCACAACTCTGCTCCAGCTATATCTGCAACCTCATCTCACAGTATCACCCTAACCATCCTTTCTACTCCTCCCAAGACCTCCTGTTCTCTAGTTCCTTCATCATCCCCTCCCATGCTCACTTCCAAGATATCTCTAGAGTCTCTCCCATCTTCTGGAACCCCCTACTACAACCTATCCGGCTATCCCTTCAGGAAAGCCTATCTCACCTCTACCTAACTAGTGAACTAGCACTTTTTCAAACAATTAATTCCCACGCAGCTACCATCTCTTGTATCACTTGCCCCTCCTTTTTAGATTGTAATCTCTCACTGGCAGGGCCCTACTTACCATCTCGTTTTGATTTGTATTTTAACTGTAATGTCTTCCTTATGTTATAAAGATCTGTGCAAACTGGTGGTGCTATATAAATATAGTATTATAATAATAATAATAATAACTGAAAAGTCCCTGCAGTAAAAGATATTTTACACTTGCCTCTTCAGGGGCCCTTGTCTCCTACTTCCCCTCTGTTCAAGTGCTGCAGCCTCTATAAGACTTTTTTTCATTCCACCCTTGCCGCAGTATTGAATGTATGTTCCCCCCCTGCAGTGTGCTGTGGTTCCATCCTCTAAATCACAGTGCAGCGCTGGATCAGAGTCAAAAAAGAAGGGGAGTAGAGCTCTTCTATTGCAGGGACCTTTAAGTGGATTTTTTTACAGTGTTTCTTAAACTTTAATACTATAAAATACTTTTTTTCTGAAGGGTTTTCAATTTATTTTACATTATATAATTATACAAATTGCATATCAATATACCATATTTACCACTTGCAACCATCATCTCAAATTACAAACAATGGTGTGAAGAAGTAAACTCCACCTGTATATATAGAGCCACTATAGTTTGTGTTTACAGCAATTCATTTCTTCATACTTTTGCACTTATTTCATGTATAGGGAATATCAGTATAACACTGAAGAGCCTGGAGGACCATGAACACAGCTTGCCCATTCTTTCCAGAACAAAAACAGCTGTTTTGGGTATAATTCTTTTAAAAATACCTGATACAGTTATAAAAAGCTACCTTAGTTTAAGTGCTCACGTACACAGGTTATCTATTGAGATCATACTCTAAAATCAGACCCTCTGCTGTAACATTGTTATAGGCTAGACATAATAAATGACAGGAAAAAATGTGCTGATATAGATAATGTTATGGATACAGTTTCCACATCCAAAGATTGTGAAATGGGTCCAGCCAAGAAATTCTCAGAAAAGTCTATTCATAAAATATATCTGCATTGCTATTGAACAAAATCACTTCAGGTTATAACAACAAGCATTTAGAGATATATAAATGTATTATAAATTCTATCCTGTACAGCAGAATATTACATTCATTTGAAATAAATGTGCGCATTATTTTATATTACCTGTATTAAAGGAATAGTGTACTTGGTACCCTATAAATAAATAAATAAAGCTAAAGGTAATGAAATCAAGATTTTACATGAAGGTAAAATGTTTGCCTTGAATTCAAAGCTAATCTTCAGTCTACAAAAAATCTTATCACCTTTTAACTAATCTAAAGGATATATTTAAAATAAATCTACTCAAAAGCCCCCCAAAAAACTTACCTGAAATCACAGTCCAGGTCCTAGGTCTTCTATGTTCTGGACGGAAATGAGGCAGGGCCCTTCCTGCAGCGGCCACGTCACTCCCTGGTGACATGGACGCTGCCCATTCGGTGTTAGAGTTCATCCGCAGGGACAGGACAAAAATTTCCAGTGGTGGAAAGTGCTGAAACAAGACTGGTAATTGGACCTAGACTGCAGCAGTGGATCAACCAGCTATTGTCAGAAGAGGCACTGAGATGAATCATATGATGATGGGCTACAGTAAGGTTGTACATGGCTATAGGGGATGGGGCGGGGGTTTGTTTTGCCTGGAGAGAGGCTTTAAACATTTTGCCTTTTTAATTTGAAAAATGTCAGTATAGTCCATACAGAGTATATGGGTTTGAACATATCAAATCTTCATACAAGGAGAGTAGCCTAGAGTGACAACCCCGCTCCTTCACAGATACAGGAAATGTTCTCCTGGCAGGTTTGCCAGGTGAAAAAAAAGGGAAAAAAACTCCACAATACAGAACTGGCAAGCTGCAATGTATTACATTTTTGTTCTCTGATTTGGATACACTTTGAAGCTGATCTCTCATTGAAAAAAAAGGTCCTTCTTTCATCTCACCCCTTTTAGCTAATCACTGGGCTTTATTTCAAAAACTAAACTTAAAGTCTTAAAACTCAGGTCAGATGACAGGCCGGGTCCTGAGTTTTCTTTCTTTTGGTCCTGAATGTGGCATGGACCTTCTAGCAGTGACATGGATACTGTCATTGCCTGTTAGGAGAGTCCATTGGAGGGGTCAGCTGCCCTGATGTATATATATGTTATGTCCGGTGGTGTGGAGACCCCAATGCATGTGCTCTTGGTGAAAGCAACCAAATACGTTTTATGTCTCGATGGGATTAGAACAGAGCTTTGGCTTACCTGGATCAGAAACAGCAAAATAGGTGCTGGCAAAATAGGCAGCTGCCCTGCAAGTAAAGTAAGACTGTTTTTCTGTATGGGGTTTTGTCTCCTATTGCGCTGCTGACTTCTGGCATACTTGTAATTCATGCTGCTTCATGGGAGGACTATATAGAAAGTTGAAAGCTGGCTGGCATATTGAGACAGATTTAAGCATGGATTTAGCACAATACAAGTTTGGGTGGCATCACAAAACTGAAACCACTTGATGGTGTAAACACACCTAGAGGCCATGATTTATACATTTAAATGGTTATACATATGGATGCACATAAATATTGCCAAGAATGGAATAACCTGAATAGGAGTGGAGTTAAAAAGCTGTGCCTCTGAATCAAAATAAATTAGGAGGTGCATGGGAAGCACATATTGGTCATCCAAGATGAACTGATTCATAATATGTTTGCTAACTATCCCCTAATCACAGGGATCGATTTACTGTGGAGCTTTAAAACAAAGCATGTGATTCATGTTGCTTTATTTTAATCACCAATCTGCACTCCCAGAAAAGGCACTGCACAGGGTCATGTAATGGTAGATTCAGGTAAGTATTTGTGTGCTTACAAAACAAAACATTGCTAGGCTCAGGTGTGGTGGAAAGTATTTTTTCCTTGGGAATTGGACCTTAAAGATGAACTTTACCCATATCTTTACAATAACAACAAAGGCACATTTAGAATTGTTTAGTAATGACAATCTACAAACACATACTTCCAAAAAATGCTGGCTTTTTATTCTTTGCATACCTTGCTTTTCTTTTCCTCTCCATTCTTCCCACAGTGACCATTTTTACTAAGGGCAGATTACTAGAGCTGCCTTTACTTCCTGGAACTCTGGAACACGTGACTAGGACATGTGACCATGCACATCATCTCTTGGGAGGAAAATGCCTTTCTCTGAGATCTCGTGAGATTACAGATGAGATTTCCCAGCAATGCTCTTCTGATGTAACCTTCCCAAAATGCAATTATTGGGCGCATTACATCAGTTTTGCAAAAGAGAACCAAAAGTAGGAAACAAGAAAGTGTATGTAAAATTAAAGTAGGTTTTTTTTGCTAATGAATGTAAAATGATTTCATATTGGCATGCAGAGCTGGATACTGATGGGATTTTTAGCCAAATGGAGTAAAGGTCCACTTTAAGGGTATAGCAGCCATTATGCATTGGGGCTTTTGTATAGCCCACATCTGCACATATTGCCATAAACATAAATATGAAGCTGCCATGATACTGCCACTAAATGAATGACTTCCACCTGCATCAGCCAGAGGTACAGGAGGGCTGGTGAACTGGCCAAATTTGGCTCTTAATTGTGCCTGCTCGGTGCACTGTAAACAAGCTGGGTTTAGGTTAAACTCATGATCGATCCAAACCCATTCTTAATAAACAATGCTAAATATCTCTATTTATTTATCTAAGAAAGAGGTAACAGTATGTCTTGAGAGGCCACCCTAGGAGACAGCCAAGTGGATGACTAAGATCATAGGTATGGTAATGGACTAATTGGGTAAGAAAGACCAAAGGACAGAAGCAACCCCAAGGAAGCAGGCAGCCCTGGTAACCAAAAAAAAAAGAAACAGCCCTTCTATTAGATATATGAACAGGACATAGTGGTCTAGTATCATTTTACCACTGTAGGTATCCCAGCATAAGGAGGGCTTCTGGTAGTCATTAGTTTCCCCTACATTATTCACCACAGGGCCGCACTATAATGATGCAGCCTGCTGCAGTAGCCTCAGCCGGCATCTCATTGGGTCACGTGGGGGCACACCTGCCACCCCAATTCCAGTCAAAGGTTGCTAATAGCTCTTAGCAACATGTGACGTTCTGTCTGGCATCCTGCCCAACTCACTGATGTCACTGGTTGACAGGAGCCAACTGGGAGGCTCAGGCTGGTGCCCCGCCAGCTCCTGGCAACCAGTGACCTCAGTTACATGCACTGTTCAGTGAAACATTTCGGGGAGGAAGGTAAGAATCCTTTAATGCAGAAGAGACATTTCTGCTCACACATTTTTATACTTAAATTAAAGTTCTGCTTTAATATATCACAGGATAACAAGAGTAAAATAAAAAAAAATTAAACATTGCTTCAAAGGTTAATTTGCCGGAAGGGGCCATCGGTCCAAACCAATTAACATTCTATACTAGCAATTCACCGTGAAACACCAGGGTCACCTTTGTACTGATGAATGGTCCTATTCAGCAAAATCATTGTAATTTTTTTCCATTGTTCTGTGGCTGGTAATAGAGGGCATCTTCCATAGAGTGTAATAGAGAACATCATTCAGGGAACTTGAAGTAACATTGCTGTACTGTATTTCTTTCCTATGCAGTGGAAATTCTGCTAAAGTAACAGTCAAGGTGTTATTTACATCAGAAGAGTGGAATTCGAGCAGCCCAATACATGTTGTTCACAGGCTGCAGTACAAACACAAAACAACACAGAACAGACAGTGTTCTTTCCTTGTACCATTAGGTTTCCTAGAGTTCTATCCGAACACTTTGAATTACATAATTAGATAGATTTTGAAAAAAAACTTGGCTTTCAAGTTCAGCCTTCACCAACCATATCAGGGTTAATCAAGACTACTAGCCCCCTCCCCCCCCGACCCCCACCCTCCATGCAGCTGTATC
>NW_017307526.1:236767-290215 GCF_000935625.1 Nanorana parkeri | reverse complement strand
GCCCCCCCCCCCCCCGACCCCCACCCTCCATGCAGCTGTATCAAACCAACTTTCTAATCCTTCTTATGAATTAGTAATTTTAAATTTAAAACATGGAAATTTAATTTTAGGAAAAGTGTCAGGTCCATTTTTACATTTCCGTCACATATTTTGTCATTACCACCTCAAATGGTGGGCCATTCCCTAGTTTATTTGCTCATACTTCTGCAATGTCATGTGATTATCTTCTATAGCCCAATATCACCGCTCTTCCATAGCAGCACTAGAGAATGGTGGGTGCACACCGGCCAAGACCATCTTGCTCCAGCATCAGTAGTTATTCACAGAAAAAAAGTCTGGCCGCACACCGAAAGCTTTGCTGAAAACTTTATTGTAGCACAGGTACACATCGTCCCGCCATGGTTTCTCATTACTCTGACATGTTTCACCCAATAATGGGCTTAGTGAAAAACTGTGCAGTATTTGATACACCTACTGTATTATAGATATTATGCTGCCCTAATGACACCTGAAAGGTAATGCACTGTACAGTCTCTGCCCCTTGCATCATAGTATTTTAGTAGTTTTTGAAGCATATCTAAAGCAAAAACTATTTTGTTAATTTTGGAAAGAGCAGGGGAGGCTTCAATCATATGTCATCTTTGTCTCATTATGGAGATTTCTCTTTGCTTTCTGTCTTATAGACGCAACAGGAAGTAAGAGGATATCTGTTGAATACGAGGAAAATCCCTTAATATGTCACAGGAACAAGTGCCCCCATTAGAAGATATCAACCTATATTCCTGTTAGTAGCAACACAAAATGTTGGATTTTCATAACTTTCATTGCCAGTGATCGGGACAATTAGTGAAGATTAATCTTCATAAAGGTGACATAGACACCTGACAGTGGTTCTATACCTTTACCACTCATCTAAATCTAAAAAAAGGTTTGCCTTCAATTAAATTTGAATTACTCATGTACTTGAACTATCATGATTCTTCTGACTCCTCTCAACATCAACTGTGCCCCTACAGTTTTCTTGGTGAATTTGGAGAGCGTGGAGCACAACACTTAGAGGGTTATTCACAGAAGAGCCAAAGGATCCAGCCGTAGCTTCAGCTCACTTTGGCCGCCTGAGCCTTTTCAGTCAAACCAAAGAGCTGCTATACCGGCTATTCACGATAGCCCGTACAGCAGCCAAAGGCAGCCGAGCTGAACGCTATGAGCCGTATTGACAACCGAAGTGTGGAGAAAGGTTGGCCGTTCCCCAAGTAAATGACAGCTGGACAGAGGCAGCCGTAATCTCACTCCGTCCAGTTGTAATGACAGATCAGCGTCCAAAAAATTACCTGGAGATTAAACCTGGAGATCTGTCATTAACCACTTGCCGTCCGCCCGTAGTAAAAAAAATGTTTTTCTGCTCGCGCGCGCCCCCTAGCGGGCACGCACGGGCAGAAAAGACCCGACCATTGCACACACCAGTTACCGGGTGTTTCACATATTGGCGATTAGCGGCTCCATAGCCCGCCGATCGTCTATATGTGCTCGTTCGCGTCCGCCCCCTCTGCTTCATCAGCTTCTTTTGGGGTCCACAGGTGACATTAGGGGTCCTAGAGACCCCTAATGTCTCCATAAAGAGGACCTGTCAGTGTGCCTTTGCTATTATATAGGGGGATTGTTATCCCCCTATATAATAGCAATAACAATAAGTGCAAAAAAATAAATATAAATAAAAAAAAATAAAAGTAACACATAAAAAAGTAAAATAAAATAAAAGTCACATATAAAAAAAGGGGAAAAAACCCCCCAAAATTGTTTAACTCCCCCACCCCCACGTTTACGCGCCTATAAACGTAAATACGCGTCCGGTGCCCCAGCGCGCAAAAATTACAATTGCGCTACACATGTTACATATCGCCGCGAACGTCGCAGTGAGAGCAATCATTTTAGGGCCATCAATCACTGATAACACTAAACTGATGAGCGGTAACAGCTTTTAAAGCGTCGCCTATGGCCAATTTTGGGTATTATCGTTTTTTGAGGTTTCGCGCGCGCACGCAATTTTAAGGCTTGACATGTTTAGTGTCTTTTTACCCGACGTGACCCCATCTTTTATATTTTACCAAAAAATTGGGTAATAATAAATGTTTTATCATTTAATATAGGGGAAACTGTTTTTTTTTTTAAATTTCGGTAATTTTTCCTTAATATAGTAAAAAAATAAAACCCCCAGTGGTGAATAAATACCACCAAAAGAAAGCTCTATCTGTCCCCAAAAAAGGGTATAAAATTCATTTCAGTACAGCGCTGCATGACGAAATAAATGTCAGTCAAAGTACCGCAGCGCTGAATACTGAAAAATGGCCTGGATGGGAAGGGGGTTTAACACCGCGGATGTCAACTGGTTAAACAACAACAACTGGGCGGAGCCGGCCATGACGTCCGCCAGTTTTTCTTTTTTGCCCGGGACCTGCTAGAAGACTCTGGCGGGTGCTGGCCAATAGGAAATAGCCCAATTGTTTATATTTTGCCGGCATCTGTCAGATTCTACATTGTGCAGAGTTCGATGAGTTTGCTCCCCATTCTGGCCTGCACAGCAGCAAACTAATTGTCATTTTTGTCAAGCCCTCCATCTGAGTATGCCAGAGTTAGTAGCACTTCAGTTAGCGCTTGCGTAAAATTCCCTCCTCTCTCCACCGTGGCACATCACAAGCAGCCCAGCATGCTTGCCTCACACAAATGACATTTTAAAAAATCCAGCACGGTAAGTTCACAGGTATGTATACTGCTGCCCCAAATAATATAACCAATTTCCTGAGTGATACTGAATTATTACTGCTGCAATATAAGGGACTTATATGCAAAATCTGATATTGCCTTACGGTATACAAACATATGGAGGTTTACCATCTAAGAAAATCACATGCAGTTTTGAGTTATGTGGAGTTAAGCTCCACTTTGAAATAAGTGTAAACTCTAAGTAAATTACAATTGCTTTGCTAAAGCACTATGCATTTTAAACAACCATATTTTTTAATATAACATTTATGTTAACCTTTTTTTGGCATCTGTGCAGCCACTTCCTGTCTCAATGCATACACACCAACAATGGCTGCATGGCATTTCTCAGTGCAGGTTTCCTAGTAGTGATAACAGTGGACCATGCCTGCATAATGTATGTTGAAACAGCCACTTGTAGTCTCCAACAGAAGCTTAAGTGACAAGGTGACAATGCAGGAGTATGACTGGGGGACAGAAACAGAGCTTTGTCAGTCTATTACAGGATTGTCTGAACAAAGACCTTTATGGCAGAATCATCATATATTATTCAATTAAAATCCGTAGATTATGCAATTTCAAAAACTACTTTTGAAATAACATGTCATAAAACACAAGAAATTATATTACAAAAATTCATAAAGGAATGTTTTAGGATATTGGGCTTGAAAAGACTGTAGTTCATTATTAAAGGGGTTACCCAATATAAAAATATTAAGAATACCAAAAAACAATTATAACCAACAATAATAGGCCTAGCTTTAGCAGCTCAGGTCTACCTAACCCATCATAAATTATAAACCTAATCTGTTTAGCTCCAAACTGAATAACCATCCCCTTCTAATAAAAACCCTGACAAATAATATGAATTAAAATGTAAGGTTGGAAGAGGGAAGATTTTTTTCTGTAAAATAAAGAACACATGGTTATTAGCTCCCCTTTCCCTAACCCCTAACTATAATATCTAAGCTATTAATATAGTTAATTTATACTCAATATTTGTTTTTAATTTATGACCTTCATTCCTATGTACCTTCCTATGCAGTCATTTTGCTATGGTCTACAATTCCCATTCATTGACATGTAGAGCTTATATGAGGTTTTAGTAATTGGGTTTACATGTAGAACACCAAGCAGACTTTACTTTGATGACCAGTATAAGATGGACCTTGACTGGTTGCTATGGGTACTGCCCTTTGTGCTTAGCACTTTGTTCTTTGCACTACTTTTTTTCAATAAGGCAGATTATGTTTAATTACTTTTTGCACTCAGTGAGTTAACTTTGCTTTACACTAAGTGTGTTTTACTTACATTTGATTATTTTATAATTGCAGTAAATTGTTCCAGCATGTTGCTTGGCTGATCTAATGATTACAACCTGTTCCTTGATATGTTCAGTGCAAATGAGACTTATAAGAAACTATTACACCTTTTCACCCATGCCGCTCAAACTTATGACAAGAGCTTCAGTTGATCTGTGAGGAAAAGCTTTGGGATTTGTTCAGTTCTGATGTATTGCACACATTTTAATAGACTTGAAAGAAACCCACCTACTGCAGCATTTCTGGGGATTCATGTACAATGTCATACATTACACACAACAGGATATATCAAAATTTAAACATCACATCTTATCTTGACTTTTCATACACTCTGTATTACATCAAACTTATTTATACTTTATCAGACATGTGGAACAATGTTATCGAGGTTTTGATATATTGCATGTTTCTTTTATTATTGTATCATCGTATCACATTACAAGTTTTTCATTTATATAAAAGAATATCAAATATTTCATTTTAGTCGTAGCACACCCTTAATTTACTTTGCAATTCAAATTTTACACTTAACTCTACTGAGCCTCGGTCATGCTAAAAGCACAAGTGTACTAGACATCTGAATTTTTTTTTTACTAGAGGGTGCTTTATGGCCTTATTGCTGCATTGTGTTTGCATAGAACATGAGCCTTTTTGCTCATGCTGAAGTTTAACTCAACGGGAAAACTATAACTACCCTTGCAGTGGGGCTCTCCCTGCTCTGTAAGGGTTACATACATGTTTTTGTCTGCAATAACATTAACTGCAGTTTTTACTTACCTAATTCCTCACTTCCACAGGCTTTCTCCCCTCTGTGTGACTAGTTCCCTGAAGCTGCTTCTTTTCAGCATTCCTGGTACAGCGGTTGCACTCTGCCAACAGCCCAGCACCGTAAGTGATACTGCTGAGGGTCTGCCCACAACCCAGAGTGTCGGAGGGAAAAGGGGAGCTGAGGTGTACCAACATACTAAGGCAACACATCCGTTCTAGACATGTGCGATTCGTTTCGTTCCGAAACGAAATTCGGACGAAATTCGTAGATTCGGATGTATCCGAATTCCGAATTACAGCTAAAACGAATGCAAACAAATCCTAATTCCCGATTTCTGAAATTTCGTCTGAAATTTTCGTTTTTTAGCGAAATGGAGCCATTTTTTTTAAATTAAAGGAATAGTCAAAAATTGACTCTTTGTTTTTTTTTTTTAATCAAAAGTCTGGACTTTTTACTAACTATTTGATTTAACCCTTTAGTGAATGGGTAAGGGTACAAGTACCCCTTACTCATTCCCAAGGGGGGCGGCATCTGGGTGCTCCCTTATTTAAAGGGGTACCCCAATGCAAATAAGCCCCCTTGCCCGCAGACCCCCACAACCACCGGGTAAGGGTTATGGGGAAGAGGCCCTTGTCCCCATCGGCATGGGGACACCCTCCCAATGCCGAGGGCACGTGGCCTGTTAAGGCGCAGGGAGGGGCGCTCGATCGTCAACCCCCTTTCCTGCCCGTCCGGGCCAGTGCTTGGATCAAGGGTCTGGTAGGACTGTTTTTTTCCCCATATTTTGGGGCTGGGGGTTCCCAGGGGGGGGGGGACCTCACACTTTTTTTTTTTCATCTTCTGCAAACTAAAGAAAAATACTGAACAACTGTGTGATACACCCATAGCACAACAAAACCTTAATGGCTATCACCCAGCAAGCTCTTCCTAAAACAACACGCTCACTTCATCTTCCAGGAATTAACTGTCCACCAAAGTATCAGTTTTCAGTTTACGGTATGTAAGCAATATGTATTCCCTTTTATAAAAAGAAACATCTACTTTTTTTCTCAACTTGTTTCTTACGACTATAGATAATAGTATCCAAATAACCAAACTACATTATTTTAAAAAGGTTCAAATTTAGAGGCAATGTTTAAGGACAGACCCATAGCAGCTAAGGATGAGTAAACCAGACAAAATTCCGTTCCACAAACTATGGAAGCCAAATCTTGTTATTTTTTTCTAGACTTTTTCAAGGCTAATTTGCAAGCTTTTGTTAGAAAATGGGCATTGGTAGCTGGACACTGCCATGGGGACATGTACCAATGCAAACAGCTTCAGGGGACCTGTCATATACCTGGATTGGCATTGCATTTAATTTAAGACCATTATTTACTTATTTTTTTTCTAATAAATAACTTTTTTTCCACAGTATGGTTGTTTTTATTTACTATTTATGTTCTGAGTGAGTTACAAGGAGTACTATATACCCTTTACTCATTCACCTGTGGGAGGTTTACCCTATTATAAATAATAGGTCTCCCCCACAGACCGCCACGTCCCTTATTGGGTAAAGGATGTGAGGATGAGGCCCTTGCCCCTTGATTTAAGTTTTTCATTGAGTGGACAGGGGTTAGAATCTGACAGGTTTTTATTGCTGTCCACCCTCTCTTTCTGTCCTAGTGATTATTGAATGTACAGAGAGAAAATCTTCCAAAGGGGACAACTGTTTCATAAAATAACTGTCCAAGAGGAGATTTCCCTCACTTTAAAGAGATTCCTTTCATTGCTGATGTGTCTATAAGGCAGGAAATCAAGGAAAATCTTCCCAATGGAACACAGAAGACAAAGAGAAAACCAGACAGGGTTTTAGCTATTACACACCCTATCCAAAATGAAAAAAGTTTGGCGATAGATAGATAGATAGATAGATAGATAGATAGATAGATAGATAGATAGATAGATAGATAAAACATACTGCAATTAGTCTTGTTGGCAGCTATGAAATGTTGTAATGAGTTTGTCTATTTTATGATGGAAATTATGGATATTCTGTGACTGCCCAGAACCATTTTCCCTCATAAAGAAAAGGTATTATTTCAGTTGAATTTAGCTGTAGAGACATCTGACTCAGAGGTTGGAGCTAGTTCAATGTCTGGTTTTATAGACAAAAAGATTGTTTTCTTCAGATTCTTCCATCTGCATTCACTAATTTGTGCTATAGTAGGAGCAGGAGGTCCCGTCAACTTCAGATTACAAAAAGACATTTCCAAGTGGCTCGTCACCCTAGGCAGTACCTTTCTGAAGAGAACTACTGGAATATATCAGTTCATTCTTCTTTTATTAGAGCTCTGTGCAGTGTCTGAAAGGTTAACAAGAAAAACAAATGAATGTGACAATGTGATCTCCACTAGGTCGCTTTCAGTACAGATTTCTTTTAAGGAACCTGTTCAGTTATAATATCATAATTAGAGCAGTCATACTGAAATTGGATCATAAAAATTTTCCATTGATACAAACCATGCCATTTTCAAGTCCAGACAATGAGGGACGCTGGGTTCCACACGAGCAACGTCAGCTTAAGAAAAACATAACTGTTTCAATACCAGAGGTAATTTTTGACCTGTCATACTAAGAACAGACTTCTGGCAGGGAAAAGGGTAGAGTCAGGTTACAAATGCTAATGTAAGAAATAGTGGACACAGAAGGCTGGATATAAAGTTAGGGTTGGCCATGGCTTAACTTATTAGGAAATAATTACAGAAATCTAAACCAAGCTTTAACAAGTTCCCCTTACCATCCTTATACTGCCGTTAACTCTAATACACTTCAAAAAAGTCTTAATTAAAAGCAGGGTCTTTTGGTTTGCACATACTGCAATATACGGTCAAACTGGCCAACTATGCCATACTGATCTATCTCTCACCGGTCCCTATTTTACCACAAAAATACCAAACACTTTCATGTATCTATTAAACTATATGTGAGGAATCTATTAAAATTGGAGCAGACAGAATCTTGAGTGGTTACCCATGGCAACCAATCAGTTTCCATCTTTCATTTTCAAAGCTTACAGTATGTGTTAATGGGCCTTTACTGTCACTCTCTCATGTGTGAATATGCGCAATGATGTAAGTAAGTGTTCATACAAATTAATCTGTTTTTAAGTACGACTACAGATTTACAATATATACATATAGCCAAGCATAGTAGCCATATATGCTAGCGCAGCTGCATGTAAACAGAAGATCGGTAGCTGATATCAGTTATCGGCCTGCAAGGTGGCCCATAATCGGTATTGGTTCCGAAAAATCGATATCGGTCAAGCCCTACTTAAGACGCAAACAACACGGCAACTAGCATTTTCAGAATGAGGCTCAGAAAATATCTTACGAGGTGCAATGTCTTTAAAATGTCATATATTCCATTCAATGGTTGTAGCTATTTCAGCGTTGCTGCCTGCAATACCGAGACACTCTGAAATGTTCCATCAAAAGTTGATTTGGGTAATCTTTAGTATTGTTTGCATACTATCGTGCTACATATATGGATCGCAGTCTGCGCACTGGAACTTGATCCATGTTTCATGTCACTTTGGATTATATCTGTATTGTTTCTTTATGTTCTTTATGACATTAAAAAAAAAATGTCATATATTCCAAAAACAGTAAAAAGTCTTTAGGATTTCCTTTTACAAAACTTGGGGACGTAAGTTAAAAAAATGGGATGTTTCTGAAACAATGCCATCTGCAGGAGATTCACAGACAAGATTCTGTGGCTGTCCCATAGGAGCATTTGTGTTCGCTGGCATTAATATTCATTAAGGGCAATGCCATATGTTTCACAGCAGGAGTCATGGCCAGAAGATACTCTGTCAAAAAGCCAGATTTAATAAAGCATTATAAAACCAACATTGCAATGATAAACTCAAAACGACAAGCTAATTAAAAGAATCTTAATTGCAGTTTTTTTTTGTTCCTGCAATAACACTTGTTTTGCATTTCGCCTCACCTGCTCAATGTTCACCTTATTTTACTTTTCACTGGGGATTTAAGCTTAGTCTCATTTAAAAGACTCAATAGCCCTTTTCTCAAACTGATTAAAATCTGTTTAATGAACTCTTCATTAATACCTTCTAGTAGTCAGTTGCAATCAAATAATATTGATGAAATGTTAGCTGTGATTAGTCATAATACACACGTTTCTCTGTATTATAAAATATGACTTTGTTGCAAATGAAAAGTTACAAATATTTCTGGCTATTAACTGAATTAATTGAAAAGACATTTGTACAAGGTACACAGTGATCCTGCACAGGATTTTGTTTTACATGTTATTACTTGCTTACATCAAATCACCCTTCACCTTGTTAAAAATCCTTTAATAATCTATACTTAGTGAAACGCTGATCCTGAACCTACACTTCTCCAAGTCTAGTTTGGAGTCTCTCGGATGACACAGAAAGTGTGTGAATTTAAGACAGCATCAACATAATTATCACAAACTCTGGTCATTGAACAACATATTGTTCACACCATGGAAGTTATCCCACTGCAGTCTCCCAGAAACATTGCTCAAGGGGCAGATGATACAGTTTGTCAGACACAGGAACTTGCCAGCTTTTGGTCGGGCTTTCTGATTAATCTGCCAGATTACAGAAGCTCTGGATCTTGTCCTTTATTTTTAACCATAGTCGGGATCAGGATTCTGGTAACTGCTGAAAAAGGATGTAGGTTGCAAATAGAGATTTATCCTTTCTCTTCTTCATCAAGCCGCAGTTAAAACTGGGCCCATCACAAAGGTTAGTTTTGCTTGCCAAATGACCAATGAATAGTAGAGCAGATAACATTGCATGACACTAAGGGATTTATGGACTGTTTATTCAGGTATGGAACACCAAGCCCCACTGCTAGAATGCCAATAGTTCCAATTTTGTTTGATAACAAAAACACAAGAGAAACCTTTGAGATAGGAATGAGAGATAGCAAAAAGAGAAGGAGTCTATGGCCGTGATTCTACAAGCTGCACTTATACTCAAGGTGTGCAAAGCAGCGCTTGAGAAAAGCTAAAATGACACACATTTATATTTATTGACAGGCCACCTTAACATTCTTTAGGCACAAATGCTTTAATTGCTATTGCAGCTTGATGAATTAAGGTCATGAAAAAAAACAAGAAAGGGACTAGAATAAAGGCTGCAAAGTATAGTGGGTGTGGTGCTACGTGAGCTTTGTAACTCAGAACCAGAACTTTCAACACAGCCCATGTTTTTAGTAACCAGTGTCATAACTTATTTTCAGAAGTCTTAAACTTAAATAAAATCATACTGAACTTGCTGTGCTTTATGTACAACATGGTGGGAAACCGTGTAGGTGTATAAAAAGTCATTAGACTTCAATGCTGCTCTGGAGAAAGAAGTTATAAAAATGTGCAAAAACAGTTCACACCACAGGAGCCCAAGATCTTTCCCACCATGCAGGCCAGTATAATATATCTATGCGCAGTAAAACATGTAGCCATAAATTCATACGTGTTCTGTTGATACATATGTAAGTTGTGAAACACCAGCATAGCAGGGGATGAAGCAGTTTTTATGGCTCTGTGGATTGCCCAGCTGGTTCAATAAATTGTTCACACCAGTTACTACAGCACCACCTATTGAGAGGGAAAACACAACTATCTTAATAGAAAACCTTTAAATTCCTTATTCCAGTTGTCACCAATAAGTTATTTTATCCAGTGAGGGCTGTAGAATATATACGGTGTGTTTGACCTCTTACCCCACGTAGACAGCGTCCAGATTTAGTGAACTGATTCAGCACTAACCAGCAATGCATTTTAGTTTATGCATTCCCTAATAGCATTTCATATTATGAAAAAAACATGTTGCATGAGTTATTGTCTGCCATATTTGTATATCTTCAGTCTACTATGCCGCTTTTTATGGAGTACAGAAGAGCAGTGATACCAGTGACACTCTGATGGAGTTTGCAAAATAATGTCACTGCCAGCCACACAAATCCTTTTTTTTAGGGAAATATGTTTACTTTACTATTTAACAGAAGCCAGCTCCTGCGTATAGCCCTCCTCCATCATAATGTTCCTGCACTGTCACCCTCTCAGCAGACCTTGCTGACCTACTTGTTCTTGGATGTAGACAGACCATTGCATGGGTATGGAAGAATTCCAGGGTGACTTTCTCTGAAGTATGCTCTTGTATGAATACAATGCTGATCAATAAGAAAATGACGAGCTTTGTGATTCTCATGTCAAATTTCGCATGATTTATAATCTCTGGCTCTCCAATGCCCTTCCAACCCTAGACTCCTCCAGCGTATGCTGTCCTAGACACACTCTACTTATGAGCCCTTTGTCTTACCCTATGCTAACCTCATCAGCTTTGCTTTACCCCACTCTATTCCACTCCACAATGTTTCACTTATATGCAACCTCTTTCGTTCTACACTACACTATATAACTCTCCCCTTCAGTCTCTCTCTTTCATTTCTGCTCTTTTATTCCTTCTCTCTTTTCCATTTTGCTGGTCTCCTTTTCTACCTTTCCCTCCTCCTGACAACTCCTCAGGTGGTTCCCAGGCTTCTCAACTTTACCTCTTTGCCCCCATCCACTCCCACATTTAAGTTGTACACTGTTGAAATGTTACAATACTTATGAGGGTATACCCACGGGCCAGACCCTAAAATACTGATTGTCTTTACTGTACATGATTCACTGTTTTGATCATTGATCCTTTTTATATGGATGAACCAGTTTGCATCAAGTTGTTACAATACTAATGACCCCTGCGTAGGGAATTTATATTTGGTTCAAACTTTTAATTTTACCTTTTGGTTTAAAACTTAATGAAAACTATTATGAAAGAAAAATGCCAAAAAAAAACAAAACAGAACCCAGCTAAGCTGACTGTGTTTTTGGCTTATAGGATAACGAGAATGCTGGAGAAAGCCTACAATACAGATTCAGATTTTTACAAACATTGCCACCATTTAAGCATCTCTTGGAATTAGGTGTCAGGAATGTAAGCCCTTTGAAAGGATAAAAGGATAATCAACACTAAAATGCTTAATTATCATTAATTTTCTAATTGTTGATGGACCAGTTACATTTCTATAAAAAAACAATTGATCCTTTACTATACATGTTGCATGACCTATCTTTCTAACAGCAGCTTCAGTCCTTTAAGTGCAATTGATGACAATTCACCTGTCTTATTCGAAGGGGCTGGAAAAAAGATGCAAAGCATTTGCAATCCACTGCAGGAAGGAAGGTAATTAGGTAGATATGGATGGCAGAGGACTCCCATTTGATTGAAATAATGTAAGCATTTAGTGAAATACACCTAAAACAGTCTGGAACCTTTATATTTATAGACAGCCAAAGAGAGAGGGAGAGTGAGAGTGAAACAGACAGACAGATATATGATAGATAGATAGATAGATAGATAGATAGATAGATAGATAGATAGATAGATAGATAGATATTTTTATTTAAAGTAACCCTGCACTTCATTTTACACTTTTAAAAACAAAAGTCCTATCTAAGAGTAGACACCACAAGATGCCTAGCATTATCTTTACTTGCAGAGAGAAATCTTATGTGCCCCTGTCTGTCTCACTTTCCCTGACTTCATGGATAACCCCCACCAACTGCTATCTTTTTATCCAGTGAGCATGCCCTGACTGGCTACCGAGGCAGTATCATTGCATATATTTCTCAGGGCTTAACCAGACGTCAAGGAAAGTCATACTTCAGAAACTTAGTTAAATAAAGTCAGACAGTGATGCAGTAGGTTACATAAAGGGTAACACAAAGCACCGTGTTGTATCTGGCCTTAAGCAGGACTTTTACTTTTCAAAGTTTAAAATGGAGCATTGACTCACTTCATATAAAAGTGCAAAATTATATTATATGATAATAGTCAATGAGAGGTTACATTGTTTTCATTAAACTGATTATGATATATTGCATATAAATATCTAATATTTAATTTTCCAGCCAGTAGGAGAAGCTCTGGGCTTCTTTTGACACGTACCGGACTATTTATAGCTGCTGTACCACAACACCATGTTGTTTACAAAACTTATAGCTGAAACTTACACACAGACAGCTAAATGAATCCCATAAAGTTCTTCTTCTCCCTCCCTGCTTTGTTCAGATGTGCCATATAGAGTGTCAGTTAAGCTGGCCATACACTTTACAACCATCGCACGGCTTTCGTCTTGCGATGGTTCAAAGGTAATTAAAAGCTTGTACGATCTGCCCATCTTGGCAATCATCGCAAGCCCACCCCGCTGAGGGCACACCGGCCCGTGCTGCATTTGTCTTACGAGCACGCCACAAAATCTTACGATTTTCGTCTGGTTTTCCAACGTGCTCCTAAGACAAAAGACGTGCGACCATACAGTAGAAACGATCGCACACCTTCCATACACCTGCCGATTATTGTACGATCGCGCCATTTCCCGTGATCATCGTACGATAATCGGCAGGTGTATGGACACCTTTAGAAAGAGTCTGAAAGAAAACAGCTTCTTCTATGATATGAACCCCATAATGCCCACCTGTGCCATGGCTAAATCAGGGATATATGTTTATTTGTAAAATAAAGATTTTACATGGAAGGTAACAAGGTATAAACATCAATTTAAAAACAATAAAATATACAAAAATTGTAAAATAAACCTGATATAAACCAGAACAGTTACCTTTAAAACATAAGCAAGAAGGAGTAACACTTACCAGCATGTTAGCACTATTTTCTTCACTGAGCCAGCTATTCCATTCCCATGCCTAAATTTTACATTTGTCTCTGGCAGTTTGATTGTTTTTGTAGCTGTTATTTTCAGTGCATACACAATAGCTGTCCAAGGAATGATAAATCTCTTACTCAGCTCTGCGATTGAATTAGTCAGGTATCATGTGCAATTATATTTTAGATTTATTTTAATTAAACCAGCAGATAAAGCACATATTGGAACATGCATCCCTTCATCAGGTGCAGCGTACAAAAGGGATGTGTGCAATTAAATGTCAGAACTAGCAGAGGGATTTCTTTTCTTTTTCACTGAAATCTGTTTTGTTCACAGTACATATTGCATCAAGTTCTACAATTAGAGCTTGTAATGAAGCATTCAGTTTTCTGTTTCAAATTGAGCAAGAGGGAAAAGAGCTACTAAGAATTGTGTGTTTAATTACAAAACCATTGAACTCTGTAGTTATCAATTGGTGTAACTTCACTTTACAGCCATTTCCTGAAGCACAGTTTCCATAACCCGACCAAGCCCTCTGGGGCTTCTGGTCAGGGCCGGTTGCTGCTAGCAATGCTGAAAACAAATGATATTTTAAGAATCATCAGAATAATGTATGCTTATTTCCACAAATATGGAGATCATTGTTTTAGGACCTAACATTCTGTTACATTTTTCTTAACATTAAAGGATAGCAAAAATATTGTGTTCTCGTAACTGTATGTGGTTAAGACCTGTAATGATAATATGTAGTAAATGAATGTTTTTTTTAGTTTCACATTGCTTTTTTATATTTTTCTTCACATGTATATGCAGACCAAGCTGTCCAGCAAATATAGCAGTTACAGGAGTTTGGGTAAGCCATATTCCATGGCCAGGGGTGCTTAAAATGGTCATGTTTCAGTCATGTGGTTTAATCCTTTTTTTTTTGTTTCAAAAGAAAAATTAACCTGTTGGTGCAACATGTTAGCTGGATGTAGGCTTTAATTTGTTGTCTATTTGAACAAACATGTCTATCCAAGACTTCCCTGTTGACAGAGTGACAACACTGTAGTAATTCACTGTCTTGCAGACAGTGGAAAAATAGCAGATCTACTAGCAACGGGTTAAAAAGAAAGCTACGCTGCAGGAAGGACTTGCAAAAAAACAAAACTGCTGTCTAAATAATAGTCTAAATAATAGTGAAAGATTGTATCATATATTTTTGGTTAGGTTCATCATTCTATTCTACTTTAAAATAATTCCAAATAAGGTGTTCAAAGTCTGTTCCACAAACAAAATTATGTGTTACACATTATTAAAAAAAGAAAGATAATTACCTCTTATTTTGAGAGGATCTGACTTTAGTCACACATGGGGTCTGTATGTTATGCCTAATAACTGACGAGTCTTCAACCTCCATTGCACCAGCATTGGTGAAAATGCACTCCCAGCTTGTAGAATGGACAATGAAGCAGTGGAACAAGTATGAGGTCATCATTCTGCTCACTCTGATCTTCCCTGATTTTTTTTTGTAAGGTAACATACACTTTAGCAGAGCGTGATTGCATTAGGGTGCTGGAGATAACATTTCTAGCCTAACTACTGCTGTACAGGAGGTTGCAGAATTAAATAAGACAGACAAGTACATTAACTACTTATACTAAAATACATTTAATGATGACCAAGTAATGGAAAATGTATAGGGATGAGCGTGTAATGGAATGTAAAATGCTAGGCTGAGGGTCTTAATTTAGTTTCCTCTTATAGTTTTTAGCCTAGTCCATTAGCATACTGGACCTGCCTGTGTGGATGTTGGAACCAGGTTTTTGAGAGGATGTACACTTAGGGTTAATGTTTAACTCTCTTTAATCTGGTAAGTGCTTTGAATAAACTTGCAAGTTTATTATATCTAATGGTACTACACTACTGTATTCCATCCCACAGACTGTGACAATGTAATGAATTAAGGTTAATTTAGCGCCTGTTTACACCTCTGCAATGTGACATCACAGAGCAGCTGCATTGGATTGTCATTAAGGGTGCACCTAACACTGCAGCATGGGATGCGGGATCATGTGCAGCATTGCAAAGAAAGGCTTAAAGCTTAACTATTATTTTTAATGCAAACTATCTGAAATTGCAAGGTACAACTAGTGCATGCATGCACACCCACACATCTCTATGTCTTGTGGCTTCTACGGAATGGCACTGTGCAGGACCTGTATTCTCTATGATATATTGGTTTCAGCTCTGCTAGCTGTAAAGCCTAAAGGTCATTCCACATCTTCCCTCTTAGTATGTCATTATGTTCTTAAGTTGGCATAAGGGACAGAGACCATCACTGCACAGAACAGTGTGGCACCTCCCAGCCCCACCATGCGTTCTCACTTCTCATTTAATAAACAGCTGCATTTAGTAAAACAAGTGTCAACAAGTGGCTGATAAAAACATCAGGAGAGGAGTGAGGGGAGATAAGGGTGGGGATTAAACTATTCTATTACACATAATAATTTTATTCTTATCCTGTGAGGGAATAACTACATCAATTTTCTTAGATGATGCCACCTAGGGCAATATGGGATATGGATAATATGATATATGTATAATGCAAAAGGTAACATTAACAGTTTTGCAATTTTAGGGTGTTTACATTTAAAAAGTTGTGCTTTAATTACAGACTGCGAATGAAAGGCTAAGTGAGGATACAATAATGTCAGGAGTTTTGGTAGTTTGCTCATGCGACCAGTGAGTGGTCAAAGCTGCACAGACCAGCACAACATATGAGGGCTTGCTGTGATCTTGGCAGCAAAATGACTTACATCCACAGTGAAGGAAAAGTTAACAACAATACATTATATACACAATAAAAATTGATACTTATGCAGCATTGAGCAATATGGAGGCCATTTGGTGGCCAAAATGTTGTCATTTTGCAGCATTTGTAAGATGTACATACAAATACATGGCACTGAAAAACTAAGCGACTTTTCAAATGTCCAATGTTCTAAAAAAAAAGTAAAACACTGCACATCTAACTTGATTAACATAAATATAACTACAGGATAAAATAATGACATGATTAAAGAGGATGACACATTAGGACAGCATCCCTAGTCTAAACAAATATGACAGACAACAAGCATTAACAGTGAATAGCCTCAAATCCAGAATACTCAGAAAATGCTTCAGATGTTTCATGTGTGGTATGTTTTATATGTTATTATGATGCTGAACAAGCAAACATCAAAGGATGACTAGTAAAGTCCACATCCTGCTCACTCTGCTTTGAATTTGGTCCACTTGAGTCTCCCAGCAGTGCCAAGAGTGAGGGAGACGGAACGTGGTAGGGCCTGGGCTTTCATCCAAATCATCTGTTGACTAAACAAAGAATCTTGAATTCTCAGCAGGTTAACACAATAGCAACTTAGCTTATGTAGGTTCGGAAACTGTTCAGGAAACACTTCCAAATCTCATTCAATACATAGAACACCTGTAACACACCCACACTGTAATCACTTGCTCTCCGGGAAACATTAATGACATTGTATTGTGCATTGTGTTATGGCTGCTTAATGGCTCCACAGCAGAAGTCTGAAAACAAGCCAACTTCCAACCTACGATATCACAAATACGCAAAAAAAAATAAGGTAGGTCAAGGCCCATAGTGTTTATTAATCCCAATCCAAACATATTGCTCCAGCACTCCTTTTTAATGCATTTGTCTATAAAATGATATTTCATGTCTTCATCCCCCTTCAAAGACTGTTTCTGGATAAATGAAATAACCAACAGCCGAACACGATCTGACCCATGTGCTGCTATTGCCTATGTATCTTTTTGGACTGAAGTCCAACCTGTGAAATACAGTTGTTGCCAGATTTCACCAGTGGGTGGTATTACAACTGAATACTGCCACCTTTATAACTAAAGGTCTGGAGAAACCCTGTGAACTATGGACATGTATAGCCAAAATCTATACAAAGCCTATTTTGTTTAGGATAGAATGATAAAGGGTTAGAATCTCTGTCAGGTCCAAGAGTAGAAGTATTTGATCTGTGTTTCCATTGAAGATATTTCCCTTCACCTCCTGTTCCTGTCATGCTCTTCCTCCACTGCAAGGGTTAACTGCTCATTTGTGTCTATGTGCTAAAAAAAAAAGGTTATGCTCACCGGCTCAATCAAGCCGGCTTGTTCTCAGACCGGTGCCTAGACATTCTCTCTCCCTCCTCTGCAGCGGTCTAAGACTCCATGGGGTTGATTTACTAACCTTATAAACACACCACGAACGTGTATACACCTCTGCAGTGTGTCCCCTCCCAGCATGATCTATGGGTGGAATCTAAACACCTTTGTAATGTGTACACACCCAGCAGGTGTGTTGTGCAAAGCCCTGAAGGAATTCCAAGGTGATGTTGGGTAAATTAGCTCTATGTTGTGTTGCTTGCGTTGATGAATGCAGGAATGTAAATGCATGAGCTAACCATTTTTGTCTAAACTGTGAAGCATCATTATATATGCATCATGTGCATGATTTTTCCATATATGGCATTAGTGGAAATATGCTTTTAGAGACTTTTTGGTTGATAAATACGTTTTGCTGTGTGAAAATCACACACACCTGGTGTGTGTGTGTGTTTAGGTTAGTAAATCACCCCCCTTGTGTCATCATGTTATATACAAGTGTATAGACATGAAGATGCTGAGAAACATTCCTTATGAGGAGACATGCTCCAGTGATCGGGGAAGCAGGGAGCTGGCTCGGCAGTTCCTGTAACTATAACTTTTTTAGCACCTAGACAAAAAGGAACAGTTAACCCTTGCAGTGCAGGGGTAGCCCTACTCCAAGGGTTAATACAAATGTCCCTGGAGTATTTCTTTAAGGCACATTTGAACTGCAGACAAAGCATGCCAAAAGTAGCTTCCTCTTGTCAAACACTTGTCAAACACAGCTGCATGAGTTCGAATAAAAAGCGCAGGATTTGACTAGAACACCCATGGACATGAACCTAAAAGGGGACATAGACAGCAACCCTCATCCTCTCCCTCCAAAATAAAACATTCATTTTTGGCTGGAGATGGGCTGTAAATGCACCTGCAACTTAATGGCATACATCACATTGAAAAAAGTAACTTATCATTTGTTGGTATTTTAAATATACAACACTTTTTTTTCAGAAGATTTGCAACTCCCATCGAACAATTATTAATCAAAGTAAATCTGATAAAAGTAAAGAGAGAAGATTTTCCATTGTACATACAGATTACATATGGCAAAGTACATCATTTATCACCAGCAATTCCCCACTACCTATGTTTAGATGTGTCCATATGAAAGACATTACTCTCCCACATAAAGGCAATAGAATTAAACATCTTGCCATAAAGTCACCATTCACCACACCAACATAAATTTCTGTGTAACAGCAGCACTAGGAAAATACTCCTTTATTTCACACGTTTACCAACGGCTGTAACACTTCATAATTTAAAAGGAACATATTAGTATTACAAATGTAATCTTAAAATCCCAATGCTAATATCAAAATAGGAAAAGGGCTACAAATACAGAACCACAGACTCTGTTAAAACAAGACAAGTGTATAACATTTCGCATATTTGGAAAATAAAGTAGGTATTAAAACCATATTAGTGTCGTGAAAAAGTAGGTGTGAACATTTACATAAGAATTTGTGTGTAGCTAGTAAAGTAGAAGGCGTTTTATGTGATTTCATGGTGTTAAGAAGCTAAAGGAAATCTAACAAATTACACTTACCTTTAATGGGCCAAGATGCCTTGCTTTGGCATTTAATGACTAAAGCTCACGATGCACATTATAATCTGACTGTACTCTGTTATATTTACCGGTAAGAATGCAGTCCTAGGGCCTGCATGAATGGATACAGATTGATTGGGTAGTTTGGGTAGGTCCTCATTAGGGATGAGCTCAGGTTTGGAGTGAACCAAGAAGGACTTCTTACTGAGCATGGAAGGGATGCTCCTTCCGTGCGGCCCAGTGGGGCATTCGCCACCAAAAGCTTAACGTAAGCAATGGGAGCGGGATGCAGTGACATAATTGACCTTATACTATATAGCTACATGCCTACGTTTGGTAAATTACATTTAAATAATAGGGCTATGTGGCCATATAAGGTAAATTATGTCAGCACAACAAATCCACCCCTTTGTTTACATGCAGCTGCAGGGCGAGCAATGCTGCTGCTGATTGGGTGGCCATGGTACCTCCTTGTTTGGAGGAGCTTGGGTTTGGACTGTGTTTGGTCCAAACCTTATCTCATCTCTAGTCCTCATATAACATAATTTTGGTAGATCTAAACTTGATTGCACAGAGATTGTACGGTCAGATTGTAACATGTGGTGAGCCCTAAGCTGGCCATTCTCTATAAAATTTGATTGTACAACCTCTGTACAATCTACAATAGTTTTACTAAATGTGTGTATTATAAGGACACCTCTAAAAAATGCATTCAAATAGTATCAAATTAGACAGGCCCTTGCACTACATGATTAGGTTAATGGTAGATCTAAATCAGATTGAATAAGGTATGGCCATATTTAAAGAGATCTTGTCAGGCTACAAATATTCCTTAAGTAAGATCTTTGGATTGGAAGAGCTCTTATATTCACCTCTCCACCAGCTTGTGTCTCTTACTTTCCCTCCATTCCAATGATGCAACCCCCATCTATCTCTTTAGCATCAGCACCTCCAGGAATGTCAGATGCCTGTCTCCTGATGCATGATGTGTTGTTTTTATCCTTCGACCCCTATGCTTCTCCTGTGTTCTGAAGTGGAGTAGGGGTTGGAGGATGGAGTGACAAAGCAACAGAGAGGGTGGGGGGGGGAGTGCTGATGAGAATAGGTGGGTCGCAGTTGGGTTTGTTCACATCAGCTGTATTGGGCACCCTACACAAAGACAAGGCAATTTGTCTTGTTTACAAACCACACAGTTCACATCACTGTGTTGCATTGGTGGTGGTGTGACACAAACCAATGTGCTGAGGCTGATATCATTGAAAGAAATAGCACTTTGTGACATTTCAATAAAGTTCTGACAAACAAAAGGTTATGGTGTGATGAGCTGTCTTCAGAGCATCATCGCAGCCCACCAGGGGCAGCTATCAATGCTTGCTGGAAAAAATGTATGATGGGATATCTTGAGGGTAGTCTTGAGAAATGGAGACTGCATCACATCAAGTAGCAGGGAAAGAGATGCAAAACACACTGGGAATCCAGGACGTTGGTGAAAGTGATGGGCAGATGGAAGGCAACACTCACTACATAAAAGGGATTTATTCAAGTAAGCTTTGATTGCATTATCAATAACAACTCTAGTATGTATTCCTATTACAATGTTGATGTTATAACAGGAGAGGATATGCTGGGAGTTTAAAACTCCTTTCAGGTAAAAGCAGCGACAGAAACCTAGTTTTCTTTGTAAAGAATCTAAATACGTATGAACATGGATGTAGCAATAGTTTTCTTTGTGCATACTGTATACAGGCTCTGTTTCCTGCTTGTGCATGTCTACCACTCAGGTCTGACTGATTCACAGCAATGCATTGACTACGTGGCTAAGATTTTATTTCAGCAAGCGAAAGAGTAAATCAAAATATATGCTTTTTGAAAATGCACCATAGTCTCCCTATACATACTGATCCATATTGCTTTTTTAAATTGTATTTTGTGATCATTGAGCTTGTATTTAAAAAAAAATACCACTAAGCCTAAAGCAGTTTTCCTGGTTACTGCATTAGGTGTCAGAATAAGTCAACATTCCATATCAGTTAATTTAATGGCTGAACACAAAAAACCCACAAATTACCCACACATTCATAGGCAAACAAAACCACAGCCTATGGGGAAAAACGTTAAATACGTGTAAATCTTTTCTTGTAACAAACAAGAAGAAAAAAAGATTGCTGGATATTTTCTTACTGCCAGAAAAACCACTAAGATATGTTTAAAATGTTGTTTGTGTTATTTATGAACAACAAACTTTAACTACCATAACACAATTTGAGACATTTCGGCTATCCTAGTGTATAAATACGCCTATCGTATTTCAAGGGCAACTGCGTATTCCCGCAGACCGTGGACTAAGCTGTGCGCAGCAATTCAGTCGCCACCCACTTGCAAACATATTCCACAAAACTTCTTATCAGGGTTTGCACAGTATGGTGAAGGTGCTTAAAATGGAAATGATGGCTGTTATTGTACTCCATTTAAACCGTGCTTTTCCCAAAGGTGTCGTTATTTGTAATGTCAACAAACGTGCAGCTTTCCGGAAAGGCAAGTCAAAGCACAAAGGAAAAATCTTCACTGACAAAGACCACACAGCAACTTTATCAAGAAAGAGCTACATTTAAAATCTGTTCTACATATATGATATATTTCATAGAAAATATTTTGTATAAAGCGACACACATGTGGACGTACTCACAGTACCTGTACAGAGTGTATCGACTATTCAATGGGATGCTCTATGAAGAGAACTTTGTGTTGACAGAGGCATTATATTGTAATATTTAAGAATAATGTTTACAACAATGCTCTATTAAAGTAATCCTGTACTCACATCAGCAGATGTCAACTAGTAATACTAATACTAGTTATATTAATTAACTATCAAAACCCAGTATCACCACTCCTTCACAGCAGCACTAGATAGACCGGCAGGGGTACACCATCCGAACATGTCTTGATCTCTATGATTAGGCCCATGCTTGGGTGAAATGTCAGAATGAAGAGCGAAGTTTGCGATGTGCGGCCAGACTTCTTTTTCTATGAGTTCTATTACTATTATTAAAGGCTAAGTGCACTTATCCAACTATGTTTTATATCACACCCATATTTAAGGTGTAACAGATAACAGACCCTCCCGCCTCCCCACTATCAGAAAAATTCTGTGCGCAGTAATGCGCAAGGATCTGTGCGTGTGCATGGCCAAGCAACATGTCCACAGAAATGCACGTAGACATTGTCCACGTTGAAGAGCTACCTTAGCTAATGCAATGGTGCCTGGGATTACATGGTTATCAATTGGGCATGGACTGCCTATTTTAACCTGAGCCTCAACAAGGGATGTTGCTGAAAGCTGTATGAAGTTGGCAACCCATGTTTGCAAAACCTGAATAAAAACATACCATTCATTTGTGCTGATTTTTTTCAGGTTTTACAAACATGGGGTGCCAACTTCACAAAGCTGTTGCTGAATGGTCATCAGCTCCTGCTTCCTGTGGCCTGACCTGTGCGCTTCTCCTATGATTTAACTCAGTTTGTTTTGACTCTGCAATATCTTGATCTCCTGGCTTCTGACTCTGGCTTCATATCGTGACTATGCTTCCTAGTTGCTGTTTTTTACCTCCTCTGCCCGACTGTGCTTGACCTTAGCTTGCTTCATGACTTCGTTCCTGGCTTACTTCCTGTGTACCTATGCTGCCTGGTTGTGTTTGACCTTTGGATTGCCTCTGACTCTGCTGCATCTGAGCCAGCTACAGGCACTCATGCTTCTTCAAGCTCCTGCTTACCCTGTCTCAACTCCAGACAGGAGGTGCAAGGGACGCCCCCACATTTTTCGGCCTCCATCAGGTGCGGGACACCCTCTGACCTGAATTGCAGCTTGTTTCCCTTTTTGAATTTGGTGTGGCTATACATGGGGGAGGGGGGTGTTAAAAATTGTATTTTAATCTACTATGCCTCTATTCTCAGTGTGCTTCATGGGATTCTGACCACAGATGAGCAAACTTCAGAAGAGGTGTATACTATGGGCTTTTGACTCTTTAAACTTTTTTTTTTTTTTTTTGCTAAAATACAATGGAAGTAGGCTCTAATAAGATGTTTGTATTACAAGGCATCAAATGATGCAAAATTATGTAAAAAGGTTTGGGAGGCTCCTGCCTGAAAAGATAATGGGTCCAAAAGCAATAAACAGTCTGAGCTACTTCCTATAAAATGTCTAACAGGGGTACTGAAATAGAAGGGTGGGACCTGGTAGCACTGGCAGTCAAGCTAAGGGTGCTTAGGAAAAAGTAGAAACAAATATAGGGCAGAGAGAGCCTTTTAGGAAGTCTTTGTTATCCTTCTACTACAAGCCGGAAATTCGGCCTGCCAAAAATAACACTGAAATTTGGATTAAGCCTGCAATATCTGAATGAATGAAACTTGGTTTGAATGTAATATCATCCAGATTTTGGGATCGACTCTAGCTATGACTTCTTATCTTGTTACTGTGATACTAAGGGAAGCCCATAAGGGTAGGAGCCGGCTGGCACAAGACAGGAAGAATAAATTAAACTCTAATTCATGTTTATGGGGTGATTTTAATAGCTTTGCAAGTTGTTTGTTGTGGATAGCACACACTTCTTTTAGTTGCTTTAATATATAGGATTATGGTTCTCTTACGAGTATAGCTTTTAGCATTCCCCCAGCAATCTATTCTTGATCACAGAAAGTTATTAATGAGCCGCTCTGTGTGATAAAGGTCTTTTGGACATTTATGCATACTTCACACTTCAGAAGAGAAAATCAAAGGGCATTATTATATCACAGTTCAGCACTATTGATCAGAGGGAAGGAATTATTGACTGTTTTTCTCAGAAGTAGTCGAGTGATTGAACCAGCACAGAGAAGAACTATGGTAATTTTTAGAGATTTATAAATGAGGGTTACATACAGTTCATGAGATAAACAGAGAGGGAGGACATGAGGCGAAGCTCTCCCAGACAGATAATAGGGAAGAAGAGATGCAGCATATCGTGAACTGGATTCACTAACAAAACACCACATCGTTTGCATGCTGAATACTGACTTTGCACCTAATCAGTATGACAGATAAACTTACTACTTATCTTTAAATATAATGTAGTCAAAAATGCACTTCTGATACTTCCAAAATGCGTCAGTGGTTCTGTGTCTTCTGTAATCCATCATTTATGAATTAAATCCCCTCAAAAACACCATTGAGATTCTAATTTCGATTATGTTTTATTTGAATACATCTCAGGTGCAAATAAGCGCCCTTGGCCCTCTGTAGTACCCAAAGTTTAGCAGTTTGGAGAGGTCTTTAAAGCAGGACTGATCATATGAAAAAAGTTTACTTTTATGGTGAAAGTATGGTGGCAGAATGTTAAAGTGTATGTTTAGCTAAAACCCTTTTTTCTAATTTTGGATATATAATGAAGAAGAGTTAGTGCCACTATTGAGTCTACGCTGCTATTAGTGACAAATAAACATGGGCAGGTAGCCCTAAAACAAACTTAGGATATTCATACTTGCCCCAGATATATGCCTCAGGAAATATTAAAGAAGGAGTCTCGCCTTGTATTATTTTTTACAGCTCTGTCGCTTAACTGAACTCCTATAGTATATGTTGCTTTTTCTCCTATGCTTCTGGGTGATGTAGAAATTGATACACGGACTTTGACAGTTCACTCCTCTTCATTCCCAACCATGTTCTGCAAAGGAGATGGACTCTTGATTGACAGCTCTTATCTTATTGTCTCTGCACTTTCCAAACACAAATCTAGGCTCCCCTTCCAGTTCTTTTGCCTGTGCTGATTCATGTGAGAGCATGCCCCCTCCCTCTGCATTCCTGTGACCTTGCTTGTGTGTGGAAAGTGCAGAAACAGTGAGATAAGAGCTGTCAAGAATCCAACTCCTTGGCAGATCGCGGTGGGGAATGAAGAGGAGTGAACTGTCAAAGTCTGTAACTCAGTTTGCACTCCACATAGAAGCATGAGATAAAAACAACATACACTGTGGCAGTTATGTGACATAGCTGTAAAGCTATTGGATCAGCATGACAACCAAGTAAACAGCACTTTCAGAAGAAGTGGTCAGCAATGATAGCTTCCACATTCGCTCAGTAAATTTCCTTTAGTAATAATATGGATTCTATCAATTGTTTACCTTTATGTTATGAGATCAGTTGATCAACCTAGCTCTGTTCCATTTCTGTGATGGGACATCAATCCACAAAATACTCTAAATACTATTTTCTAATTCATATTCTAAAACTCTGGTTACATTTTGTTATACGTAAACACCACACACATTTTACACATGTTGCTGAGCTTAAAACCTCATTTGCCATTCTGGATCATTCTTGCATTAATCAATCTTATCTTCAAATTTTGAAAGCTGAAAAAAAGAATGTTGTTTATTTCTTAAAAAGTTTACAGTGGTCCAAAGAAGCAGAAACATCTGTTGCAGACAAAGAAAGTTTATTGGCTCAATTTAGAAACTGTTAGATGGTTACATTTGACCATCAACAATGTAATTCTTTAAAAATAAACACTGATTTATTTTCTGCTCGTAAAATAAAGATACCCATTTTTCACATAACGCAGAAAAAAAACGTTCATATTTTGTTAATTTAACTTTTAGCCTAAAGCATTGTCTATTGTTACCATTTGAAACACCAAGAGGCTAACTTACTTATAAGTACTCTCCAGTTGAACATGAAGATTTTGCATTCAAAGAGGTTGCTTGTAAAATAGTTGAATTCTTTCCACTTACTGATAGAGCGAAGCTGTACCATGATTTACAGCCCCCGGCTCAAAAACTTTCCCAGGAGAGCCAAGAGTTGTTTTGGTATCTCCTCCAATCTGGTTATCAGGAGAGATGTGTAATTACCTATTAAAGTGACACTATACTCAGAAGTTAAACCTTAAAATGCATTCAAGTACTCCAACTATTAACACAGATGTATCTTATTTGTGTATCACTCTGTAGAGACTCAAATCATCTCTGAATTTGTGCTGACACTGTCCTTCCTTCTGGAGGGTGGCTACTTTTGTTCCTCATGGTTCCTGTGTGTGTTGTAAAGTAGCCACCACTGCAAGCTCATGCCCGTGATGGGCTACAGTCTCAATACAAGTAAACTAACAAGCAGTCTATTTAGTATGACTGATATTTTTTAAACAACTCTGAACTGTGGTCATTAATGTGCTGAGGGATGTACATTACTGAAATGCCTCCATCTGCAAGAGTTTGTACTTTTGAACAACATCTTAATGCTCAAATAGATCCCCAGACAAATATTGTACATTCATTTGTGTGAATGTTTTTATGAACAATAATCATCTGTCGTTTGTTTGCTGCAATGGTCCATTCCCTTTCTATTTTGGTGACTGGTCTCCGCTGCAGTTCTCAATAAGGTCAAGTGACCAGTCACCTACCCTCCCTAATATAGGCCTTTATATGTATGTCTTCATGTCAGTGCTGCTATGAGGCCCTGGTGGTTCTCCATGTCACCTGGTTGTAATGCAACTCTACCAGCACTAACCTTGACCCCTACTTGGTCGATGTTAACATCAACTGTGCTGATGAACAACACATGAGAAAAAATTAAAGCATGGAAAAAAAGGCCTTTATAATCATTTTTTTTTTAATATTGACTTTCTGTACTTGCTGCTTAGAACAGGATCATTTGACAAGAGGATGTAGCCCCACCCACCTAGAAGCACGGTAAATGTTTTCCTGAATCTGGCTGTACTGACCATTCAAAAGACCAGATTAAATTAATTTCCAATAACATACAGGGTTATTCACAAAAGGGTGAATAGTTTGGAGAAGGCAGGAGAAGTGAACAATCTAGGACAACATAGCTGAACTGGAAAGTGAACTGAATTGGAGAATTTTTACAAATCAGCTATTTTGGCCTAGATTGTTCTCTTCTCCTTGCTTCTCCAAACACTTCGCCCTTTTGTGAATAACCCTGTTAGTGTTATCAGTCCACTGCCTGATTTAGTTGCTTGGTACTAATCTTTGAACAATGCATACAGGATATATAGTATTAAATTAAAATCTTATACTACTGAAGTAAATATGCAATTTCTTTCAAGCAATAGCAGGAAAAGGCCAATATGCACAGCTGCATAATTATTTACAATTAATTTATGAATGTGTCAGGCTTTTCCCTTATATTACAGGAAATAACTGCAGTTATTTAGAAGTACATGTGGGAGAAAAAAAATATTTTTTTTTAAATATAAAGTTGAATATGTTGCCAAAGCATAAAAAGCATGCTTAATCACAGTTTCTAAATGAAGCATATATATTTATGATGCAGTTAAGCAATTTAACATTAACTTATACATATATGGAGTTAAGAAACCATGTTTAGACTTGGAAGCAAGAACTGGAGAGTCTATAGAAAGTTCAGAGGTATAAGGGGATTTACAGTATATCATGTATTTTCAGTATACTTGTATTTTTTTTTCCCCCAAAACATTTTTTATTGCATTTCCATGCGAGTCTCAATAATACAGAGCATGACGTCACCAAAGAGTGGGAATTCACATTACATGTAATCTTGTCACTGTATACAGGTCACAGGTAAATAGTTCTAAAACTTGCAAAGGTGTTGAAATATCTGTGGTGTTCAATAAAAGCTTAAACATCAACATAGCAAAAACAAAAACAAACACAAGAACTAATTCCATACATGTCGAGATGTTATCCCTGCCCAAGGTTCCTGTGCATAATGCACCCCATAGTCCATCCAGGTAGTCAAGGGCCCGGGCTAAGGCAGAGTGATTTGGGGCAGTCCCCTCAACTGAAAGAAGTGAGCTTCCACTCCCTTGCAAACCCCCTTGGAGAGATGGATCAAAAGCCCGCTTCTTCCCTCTACCTATTACTAGTGGGGTCATAGCCGAACCAGGAGCTACATCGGGGAGAGCATATAAGGCTGGAGATGGAGGACCCATCTACATTCCTGTCGTTTGACATGAGTTTCTTAAGTTTTCCAGTAAACAGTGCATAGTGAATTTAAAGGGGGATCAAATACTTTCCTGGGTCGAGGGTGGAAAGGCAAATTTGATGAAAGGTAGCCACCGCTTGAAAAAGGACTTAATTATGTTGTCCTCTTCCAGATGTGATTCCGCATCTAGCTTGTCCAGATGAAACAGTTTTGTTAGTTCCTCCCTCAATCTATGTGTAGTGGGGGGGCGGTGAAAGCCATTCTCTCATAATGCTCCGTTTGGACGCCAGAAAGGCGGTACCAACCCATTGTTTACTGTATCTACCCAGTGAGACAGAGGATGTGGTCTGTTCATCCCAGTAATTAAACAAGAGTAGTAAGGCATCCAACGGCATTTTCTGTCCTACTATAGAAGACACCAAGTCTAAAACTTGGGTCCAATAACCTTGGATGGCGGGGTACGACCAGAGGCAATGGAACAGAGGTGCAGCCACCAGGTTGCATTTGGGGCATTGGTTTAAACAGGCAGTGTCCCCGGCTCTGCTTGGATGGTCATTGAAAGGCAATATACAGGTGAAACTCGAATAATTAGAATATCGTGCAAAGTTCATTTATTTCACTAATGCAACTTAAAAGGTGAAACTAATATATGAGATAGACTCATTACATGCAAAGCAAGATAGTTCAAGCCGTGATTTGTCATAATTGTGATGATTATGGCTTACAGCTCATGAAAACCCCAAGAACCCCAAATCCACAACCTCAAAAAAGTAGATTATTACATGCAATCAATAAAACAAGGATTGTACATAGAACAATATCGGACCTCTGAAAAGTACAAGCATGCATATGTACTCAGTACTTGGTTTGGGCCCCTTTTGCAGCACTTACTGCAATTACTTTTGCACGATATTCTAATTATTCGAGTTTCACCTGTATGCCCTATGGAGGATTTTGAATTGAGTTTCTCTCCATTGTTCGTTGCCCATGGCTTTACAGAGCGAGCGATAACCAGTAAGAATCTTCTCGACTATATCATCCGAGAGGATGTCCCCACTCCATTTGGATACATTGGATAGGTCCAAGGAGGGAATAGCAACATGTCTCAGGTGCGCGTATATGTCAGAGATAGATACCTTGACAACTCTAGTGTCCGGTAGGATCCTATCAGCAAGGGATGAGAGCAAGCAGCTGATGCTCGAGGGGCTCAGCTTCCTGATTTGGGTGATGACCTGCAAATAATGTAAGAAGTCCTTAGCGGGAGTCCCATATTTTTTGGTGAGCTCTGGGAATGTTAATAGCCGCCGTCTATCATCTGTGAGAAAATGTGAGAAAAGGGAGATCCCACTCTGTCCCCAGCACAAAAAGGTGGGGTGATCTTCACCCTGAGTGGAAGAAGGATTTCCTCTGAGGGGTAGATGTCGGGTAAGGCGTGGGATCAATTTTATTTATTTGTGAGCCTCTCTCCATGCTACTATGGTATCCCGTATTAAAATATGTGAGCGTACCCAAGGGGGGATGCTGGCAAAGGGGCAGTGCAAGAGGGCGGGGAGTGTCCATGGCGTTACCATCGCGGCCTCTAGTGGGAAATTTGAGTAATGTGAGGATGGTTGTAGCTAAGGCGTGGCGCAGTAGACAACTCAAATTATATAGACGAATATTGGGAAAGGCCATTCCCCCATTGTCCCTGCGTAGGAAAAGCTTCTTCAGGGAAATCCTTGCCTTTTTGCCTTGCCAAATAAAAGCGGTGAAATTTCGATTAAGCGTTTGTATGTCTTTGTGTTTCAGAAGTATGGGTAGGGTCTGCATAGGGTGTAGCAATCTGGCAAACGTGATCATTTTAATTAAGTGTATCCTACCAAATAGGGAGAGGGGGAGATTCCGCCAGAGGAGGAGATCCTTACGTATTTTTCCAAAAAGGGGAGGAAAATTAAGATTATATAGGGAGGATGAAGTCCTGCCTATCCTAAGACCCAGGTAAGTGATGGAGGTTTTTGCAATATTAAACATTTGGATGTTGTTTAGACCCCCTGAAGCATTTTGTAAAATTCGTTTGTAAGACCGTCCGGTCCCAGGGACTTGCCATTAGATGAATTCTTAACAATATTGAGTATCTCTTCCAAGGATATATCGGCATTGAGAATCTCTAAGTCAGTCTCCGTTAGCCTTGGGAGAGATATGGAGTCAAGAAACTCTTGTCCCGCTACCATATCCACCGGGTTGCAGAATATAGTGCGTTATAGAATTTTCCCAGAATATTGTTTAGGGTCGGAGGTCAAATCACCCTCAGTAGAGGTTAGCGAGGAAATATGAGCCTTTGTGGCGCGAGGTTTTGTCTAATTTGCCAACAACCTCCCCGATTTATTCCCAAATTTGTGGAGGCGCAGTTGGAATTGGGATTGATAATAGAGGTGTTGTTGGTTAGTCCACCATTCAAAGTCTGCCTTCACAGCGAGCCACGCTTCCCTATGTGTTGGTGTAGGGTCAGACGAGTAGGTGCGTTTTTTTCCGCTGCCACATAGGACATGATTTTACCCCGTAAAAATGCTTTACCTGCGTCCCAGTATAGATTCGGTGTACTGAGGTGGTCTTTGTTATAGGAGTCATACTCCTGCCAGGCTACTGACACCATGGCCTTAAAGGAAGTGTCCGTCACCAGATGGGATGGAAACCACCAAATTAATCTCTGCCGTAACAGGGGAGGGGCTGGATTGCCCCCTCCGATCCGCCAGCGCTGGCTGTCGGGATCAGCACAATCAGCACAATTGTCGGGATCCGCTTCAGCAGCGGCGTCTCAGCTGCGCTGTCTCAGCTGCGGTGTCTCAGCAGCGGCTCACGGTATACTAAGCCTAGGGTGATGGGAGGACGCTAGTTTGTGTCCTCCCGTTACCCTAAGGAGTACTATGGGGAAAAGCCTTAACCCCATAGTTCTCCTTTAAGTGACAAAATGACTAGGTGTGAACTGGGACTGAATGATGCTGCATCTATACAGAGTGCCAGTCAGGTAATACATTTCAGCATACTGATCTGAATAAGCGCTTACCTGATCCTCATGCTATAACCTCCTTCACCTCCTGGCTCCCCTCTTTATAAAATGACTTGCTCTTTTTTCCTTTCCTCTCTATTCCATTCTCCTCCAATCTCCCTATGTTCAGATCCTTTCCTTTCCTGACCCCAGTTACTGTTGTGTGTGCAACTACCTTTGGCCATTTTTAGCCAGTTTTGCACTGCTCTGTCTCTTGCACCTTTTCTGCCGCTCTGTGGCGTGCCCAGGTGATATAGTGTATAGGTACGATGTTCCCCTGTGATATATATGGGATGATATTGTATTGTACATGTACAATGTGCCCAGTGATATATTGCACATGAATGAGTTATATCTTATACGCTGTGCCCAAGTAATTTTATATATATATATGGGTTTATATATTGGGGTATATTTGAGTAGTTCAGTTTATTTCATATAGTGTTTTTGCATTAATTTTTTTTTCTTTTAGTGAATAAATGAGTCTAATGTGGGCCATTTGTGGCACAAGAACAAGTCCATAATAGGAAAGGAACTTCCATAACCCTTAGAAGTTATTCAAAGTATTTTACACCCTTACAACACACCTTAACTTCACCTTCTCCTTCTCTATCGCCAATGTATTTAAAAGGAAAAAATATTAAATGTTCCTGCTTTTCACCAACATTTTGGGAAAAGGAAATAATACAAATTTGCTCATAACTAAGGGACAGCACATGCTGTCATTGGAGCTGATACAATATTGTGGCAAGTCCTGGCAGTGTGCAAAGATCAAACATGAATAGATCTTCAAGACTCACTGTTTCTGGCCATTTTTAAGATGTAAAAGGGAAGGGTTTGTCAAACAAAGGGCATGGGTAGCTAGGCAATGCCACGTGGTGCACGTACCAATGCAAAAAAAGTTTTAATGGTTGGAGGGGGGCAGCTCTTTTAATAATGTTTTAAAAGCCATTATTAAAAGAGCAAATGCACAATTGCTTTAAATAACATGTTTGGTGGATGCCCTAAACCTGCTTCTGTAGTGGCTCATCTGTAGGATGTACCGCAGCAAAACTGCAATTTAAATTGTCGGCAAATTACACTGCAGATCCTCATCAACTATTATGAACAACACCATATCTTTTTTTTTTCTGAATAACTTTTTTTTTTTTTTCCATACATACAAGGTAAGGTTTACAATATACAGTAAATTGCATCAGGTGGACAGTAATAAGAAATTCACATAGAGGGTGCATACAGATTGATCAGGGCCATCCCACTTGGCAACAGTCACATTTGCATTTGTATTTGCATGTGATAAGATCAGTTAGACATCATTATTATGGGCCATTTAGACCATTAGTAAGTATGCATGAATAGGTTCAATTCTTGAGCATGGGTTGCAATAGATATATCCTGTGAGATAAGCCACTATGCGTTCCTTTCCTATAAACAGTTATGCTGTCCAAATTGTGCATATCTAAAATCAAGCCTATCTTAGTATTTAAACTTAATGTGAATACATGTCATTCATATGAAAACATGTACAAACCCATTACCGGTTTCAGATGTAAGTATACTCAAGCGTAGACCCCTACCAACATAAAACTGAAGAAGCGCCTAACTACACTTCGTAAATGGTTAACAAACTACCACAGCCTCGCTTCGCCATTAGCAATCCTCTCTCTCCCAACGGATCCATCTTCCGAATTTCAGTTCGGCTCAAGGTGACCCTATGGCCATACCGCTGTTATCAGTCCCCAACCCACGGGACACAGGACTACCCCGGGTTTCACCCCCTGGCTTCAGTATCAGAATTTCCATATAATCCCAGGCTGCCCACACCTTCTTATAAATATGTAAAGTATTATTCAATCTGGCCGTTAGATGTTCCATCTCCTGCACCTCTTTGATGCGTTAGTAAAAATCCACCTCAGATGAGGGGGCTTGGCGTTTCCAATGGAGGGCAATGAGGCAACAAGCTGCCGTCAGGGTATGGGAGGCCAATTTCCGCCCATATTTTCGGAGGTGCAGGAACTGAAGTCCAACAAGTAATGGATGGGTTCTAGCGGTATCTTTAATTGCAGCAGGCTCTCCAACGTAGTTTGTACCATCTTCCAGAAAACCTGCAGTTGTGGGCAGGACCAATATATATGGTACAGAGAACCTGTGTGTCCATCATTTCACCAGCATGCTGGCGATACGGTCGGGAAAATAGAATGCAAAAATTCGGGAGTATAGTACCACCGATACAATATTTTATACTGGTTCTCCTTATAAGTTGAACATATGGACGATTTTGCTGCCGCCCTCCATATCAGCTCCCATTGATCCCTCGTTATAGGAACCCCCAGATCCTTTTCCCATTGGACCATATAAGGGTGATGGGTAAAATGTTCCGGGTGCGGATTGAGTAGCATTTGATATATAGCTGAAATCATACCTTTCTGGGAGGGATCGGAACTGCACAGCATTTCAAAGGGTGTTCTTCTATCAAATTTGAGGTTCGGGGATACGACACCATATCGTAACAACCAATGACGCTATGCAGCATGCACAGCAGAAAGTATTAGTTTGATACATAAATTAATTTCTCCTAAAGCAGCAAAATGTTTGGACTGGAAAACCGGCCATATGGTTTGGCCAAGCAGTTTGCAACATACAAAATTTTGGTGGAACACTACATTGGGCTGAATCTCATGCCTATTGTCGATGAGAAGTCTGCTCATTTGTGGCCACTCTTAGAAGGGCAAGCAGTAGGAGTGTTTGTGAATGAGTCACTCAAAAAAAACTCTGTGATCATGAATCAACCATTTTTTTCCCCATAAGCAAAGGGAACAGTCCTATCTAAGGCTAGGTTCACACCTGGGCCACTCCTGACCGTGTTGCAATCGTGCACAAAACCGCATGGATTGCCATGTGGTCACAGAGTTGCCCACCACAGCCCATCACACTGTGGGTGCCCTTATTTTCTAATGGCACCCCAGTCACGCCAGGCGGATCACGCTAAAAACCCCTGATCACGGCTTAAAAAGCCACGCGTTGTGTGTCGCAAAAAAAAAGCACTTGAACCTTTTTTTTGCAATTGCCACGTGGATGTCATCCCATTGAAATCAAGAGGGCCAGGCGGCAACCTCTGTGTGCACTAGCACACGATTAGGCGCATCCCGGGTGTCACTGAGGTGTAAACCTAACCTAAAGCTTGACTAAATCTTGGGAAAATGTAGCAGTTGTTCCTCAAGTTGTGTTGATCTGAGCTACAGTGGACAGATCTTGCCCATCAGTTTTAGAAAGACATACATCCACTTATCCATGAAGGGCAAGCCTATTTCTCTTCTGTTTCCTGTTTATGTGATGTTTCCTGGAGCCTAATGTTGTTTTATTTTTCAGACTGATATAAAATGATACATCTAAATTGTACAATTGGTAAGTAGCTGCTTAGAATGACTTTGTACATCTATTAGAACTCCATTGTCCTTCACTGGAAGTTCTTAATTTTCCCTCGGACAATAGAAAATGTGACAGCAGCATATGATAAATTCCTATGGATCCTTGAGACCAGAAAGTCCTTGTATCTGTCCCCAAAGTGCATCTGCAGCAGCCAACTGCACTATATGTCATCACTTGTCGTTTTCCATGTTACTTTTATTACTAATAAAGGACTTTTTTCTGTGTCAGCCTTGAAAAATGTGATTCACATTCCACATATTTTTTGGGAAAAACATATAAGATTTTTTTTTTCCACAACAGACCATTTCAGGTATAGGTCATGTACAAACTATGTTGGCTTCTGTAACATTGGAACACTTTATATTTCTTGTTTTTTTTTTTTTGTTTCTTTATTTTCATGGAAGGAACAAACTAACTGTGGTATCTATGCATTGCCTTGTAATTAAACTAGATGTAAGACCAAATCATTAAAATCTAATTTTTTCTTTAACATGTTAGTGAAATTTCAAGTTATTTTCAGTCATTTTAAAATCCAGATATTAAAAGAATGCTTGGTGATCCTGCCACGGAGGTAAAGTGGGGGTAGGAAAATAATGTCCTGTTTTCAATGAAAGCAATGGCTTGTTTGCTTTGTTTGTTTTATTTCATTTTTTTACAGTACTGTCACCAGGGAGCTTTAGGGAAATAACAAGGATCTGAAAAGACCTCAATGTTTTATTTTTGAGCTAGAGAAAGAGAACAAGGACACACTCTTGTGTTAATTCACAAACTGAGGAGATAGTAAACATGTCTCTCATGTTTACTATCCCTTCAGTTATGAATGAACACTGGAGTGCCCATTCAGGATTGGAGGGTACACAGAGATGGGGGAGAATAGCAGAAATCAGAGGGCACATAGGAGGGGATCAGATTGCTGGCACAGACTGGAGAGGATCAGTGACAGACAGGACACACTACAGGATGGTAGAGTGGCAAGAATGGTAGAAAAGGTAGTAATTTTTTTACAGAATGGCTGTGATGAGAGGATGGCAAGCTATTTGTTTATTTAGAAGAGCTTAGGTGACTCTTCTGTTATAGATTCATGCTTACGGAAGTGATCATGAGCTTATAGCAGAAGTGAATGGATCTGACATAAGGCTCACTGAGTTGGCCAGCAAGAAATAGTTCTGTTTTGCCGTAAGCCTTACATCAGTGGCAGTGAGTGGGTTAAGGAACACCATTTAGAAGAGCTGCTTTAAAGTGTGTCAGCCCCAAAAGTTTTTTTTTGTTTGGATGGAATGGGAAGGGTGATTTTTACTGTCTGTGTCCCTGCTGAGGAGATTTATGCTCTCTATTTGTCCACTAACCACTGTCACCGATAAAGGAAGTGAAATCCAAAATATTAGTCATCACCAGAATAGGAATGAGGGGAGATCTTGCAGTGCGGACATCTGTTTATGTGACAACTATGTAATCGTGGAATTTCCCTCACTTTGAAGAGATTCCTTCTCATTTTTAGTTGTGTCTCCAGGACAGGAAGTGGACGGTAATCTCCTTAAGGGGACAAAGACAGCAAAAAGCCTCATAGGGTCCATACTCTTCCTCTATTCAAAACAAAAAAAAAAGGCTACACATACACTCAACCATTTAAGCAAAAGGAGCAGCTGACCTCTCTTCCCCCAGTCTAGGTGCCCATTAGACCCAAGGCCATATTTAACCCAGTGCAAGCTGTCATTAGCCCCGCTGTGCAATGTTCAGAAGGTTAGACTAAGCATGGATTTATTATATATTAGTAGTTTAGGTAATAAATCCACCTCGATTCCCCTGAAAGAACCCACTAAATATTACAGCAAAACGTTTCCCAGCACATTCAAAAGCCAGCATGCAAAAAAACTTGTGTCACCGCGGAGGTTAAAAACAGAGGTTTGGATACACGTCTTCTGCAGAAAATGTGAAAGCCGCACAGCCTCGCCTAGCACCTCTATATAGTGCGGTCCTAACTCTAAACTATGAGAGTCTCCATCTTGGAGCACATGTGGCAAAAGATAAAATTGGGTGCAGGTTTGTCAGGAGGAAGCCCAGCCTCCTTAAACGCACAGGAATGCACAAGGGACCCCACACATTACAACGGCAGCTTAGACCCCCCATGCGTCACTGCACCAAATCAGTCAAGCAAAACAAATGGCAAACACACTCATTAATTTGTAACCAGCTCTAAGCAAGGTGCACATGGAAGAGCTTTATACAGTACAACAGCAAAATGTTTCACAGCACACTCACCAGCCAGCATGCAAAAAAACTTGTGGGGGTCTCAGCTGCCGTCGTGATGTGCAGGGTCCCTTGTGCGTGCGAGACTCTCATAGTTTATATCTGAGGTCTTTTAAAGTGTTATAACCTTTTAAAACAAATCAGTGATTTTCCTTACTTCTTGCTCAGCACAATGTAGAGGAAGAAACCTATTGGAAACAAAAAGTTCCAACAATGCTATTAGCTTGCTTTATTTGTTTGGGGGATAAGTAGCAAAGACAAAAAGATGGGAGGGGGGCCTCTCATTAGATGTTTTCTATGGGCTCACCAGTGTTTTATAATGGCCCAGTTTAGAGCATGTCTCAAATGTAATAATGGTTTTGAAAGCATCTAATAAGCTTCTCTTGGCAACCTATCCTAAAACTAAACATTTCTGTGATATGCTAATGTAACTCAAATCTTTAGCTACATTTATTAAATTAAAATCTACATCAAACCAATGCAACTGAATTAGAATTGTGTTTTTTATTAACTTCTACTTTCATTATTTTCTAGACTATACAGAAATTGCTTATAGGCCAAAAGTTGTAAATATGTTTCCCTGTCTATTTTCCCCACGGCGTTGACAATATTTAGCTAAATGGTGAAAGAAGCATTATTCATTTTCCATAATTAATTGACTGTGAAGGAACTTACCAAGTCACACACCTTACCCAATATCCTACTGATTGGTATTAACTCCCTTCTGTGAATAAAGTAGTATGTAGCCAGGAAATGGATAAATGGGGAGCACGGGATAGAAACTACATGTAGAAATTTGAATTAGCATGCATGAATAATAAAGTGCCTAATAGCCTCAGGGGTACATTAATGTTATTGTAAACTTGTCCTGCAGTTATATGCTTTATGCTTTCTGGAGATACACAGTGCGTTATGGATATAACAAAGTGAAAATAAGAAACTGCCAGCTAAGACCATGGCTTCCAGAGTAATAACCCTAATTATTATACAATTTATGCCTATTAACTTAAGGAAGTACATATCGCTGCAGCAACTTCCTAATGGCTTAATTATAGCAGTTTTCAAATCAACAACACATACTTTTTTTACATGCTTTAAAATGTATAATTATCAGCGCAAACAAATACATATTATAAAATAGAAACTTTAGGCACACTCCCATTATATAAATCGAGATCTAGAGGCCACTTCCTACCTACTGAATGGCTCTAATTTTGACTCTGGCATTAATTTTTTGCCCGTGGTTCCAATATTGAATCCCTTTATAGGTCCTGTTAAGCATTATCACACTTTAAACACTTTTCACCCCCTTCCTGGCCAGGCCATTTTTCAGTGTTCAGCGCTGCGGTACTTTGGCTGACGTTTATTCCGTCATGCAATGCTGTACTGAAATGAATTTTATACCATTTTTTGGGGACAGATAGAGCTTTCTTTTGGTGGTATTTAATCACCACTGGGGTTTTAATTTTTTACTATATAACAAAAAAAGTACCATAAATTTTGTACAAAAAACATGTTTCCCCTCCTGGAACAAACACCGTATCTCATGGCTAGGAAGAATCACAGCGGTGAAAATGTCTCTTTTGCCGAAATTTTTATATTTTGCTAGAGTGTTACCTATCCCGGTCCCAGCATATAGGATGCGCCTACTCCAACGCCAGATCCTGAGATTCATTTGGTCCGGTTCCATCCCCAGAATTGCTAGGACAGTATTGTACAGATCCAAATTGAAGGGGGGCCTGGGACTCCCTCTTTTCCAAAAATATTATGCAGCAGCTCAGATGGTTCCCCTCCTTATGTGGCATTCGGAGAAAGAGATTCCTTTATGGGTCTCATTGGAGGCATATCTATGTGATCCCATTCTCTTAAGGAATTTACCGTGGCTGCCTCCCAAAGTGCGGACCACGGTCACCTGCCCTGTCACTAAACACACTCTCCGCTTATGGGATGCCCTTAAGGCCTCACAGCGATGGATATCCCCACATAAGCCTCTTCTTTCTCTACAGGGGAACCCCCTGTTCCCTCCGGGTTATGAACATCCCTCAGCTTTTCGTAAATGGGCAGCTCGATCTTTAGTTCAAGCTAGACATTTTTATACAACTGCAGGGATTGTATCATTCACGGAATTACAGGGGAAACACCAACTTACATCCAGAGATCTTTTCCAATTCATGCAAATTACACACTTTTTGAGGCAGTGCACTGGACCGACCAGGGACCTGACGGTTATGACCCCATTTGAACAATTATTGACGCTTCAACCTCAAGGCCCAGGTCTCATTTCACATTTATATACGTCCTTGATGGACTCTCTACAGACTGGTCTTCCTCCATATGCCCTCAAGTGGGAACAGGAACTGGGAGGACCTATTGGAGAGAACACATGGTCCCAAATTTGGAGCACGACCTCAAAAAGTTCTTCATGTGAACGGACGGTGGAAGCGAATTTTAAGACCCTAATGAGATGGTATTTGGTTCCTCTGCGAATCGCCCGTGCAGTTCCCTCCAGATCCCCATTCTGCTTTAGTGGTTTGCATTCGGGGACAGGAAGAGAGATCAAAGGGAAATCGAGTAATGATCTCCCTTTGATCTGCTGTTAGAGCGTCGCCGTGCCGGTCCCAGCCACAACGGCCACATCGGATCACAGACCGGCAGCGGAGACAAGGAGACGGCGGGACAGAGGTACGAGGGGGGTGGGGAGGCCGCACACCCGCAGCTCCTGCAAGCGATCGGGCGTCTCTAGAGACGCCTGATCGCTTGTATGTAAACAGCCATCGCTGGCTGTTTACATGCTTACAGTTTCCCCTCTCGTGTGCGCGCTGAGTGCCGCACACGAGATGGGGGAGGGGCAGGACGTCTTAAGACGCCCTCCCACTCCTAGCAGACGTCCGCCCGGCAGTTCACAAACGGCCATGGACGGAAGGTGGTTAACGTGTATAAAAACAATGTGTACAGAAAGCTTTTGGAAAGTATTTAGCAAACTTGGAGCAGTTTTGTTAAATCTGTTAAAGCACCCTTTTGCTCCAGTTTGGAGCGACTAAACCAGGGGTCAGCAACTAGTGGCTCCGGAGCCGCATGCGGCTCTTTCATCCCTCTGCTGTCCAGGGGCTGGGGCCTGAGGCTGTGGGGGGGGCCAGTGAGGTCTGGTCCTGGGCACCCGTCCCTAGTACCAGGCGGCGGGAGAGGAGAAGTGTGTGTCACATGCCCCGCCCCCTGCAGAGCACACCGTCTGGCTAGAATGCTGGCTGTGAGGCTTGGCAGGTGAGTACGAATGAGGATCCGGAAGAGGGAGGGTGTGGTATGGGTGTAACTGCACACTGATTAAATGATTAGACAGGGCCGCTGTTCTTTCAAAGTTTGTGACTAGGTTGGAATGTGTGACCAGAGACATGGTCACACATTTCAATGTAATCCTGCCCAGTTTTTTGGCGGTGGAATGTGTGACCACCAATAGGTCAAGCATTCCAACTCTTTCTCAGCTGTTCCAGGGCAGATCGGCATCGCAAATCGCATGTGCAGGAGAACCGATCTGCCCTGGAACAGCTGTTCGGTCCTGAAATGTCAAGTCTATCTGACTTTGTGAGTGGGGTGGAATGGGAGATCGCACTCACAGAGTCGGATAGAAGTGACATTTCAGGGCCGAACAGCTGTTCCAGGGAAGATTGGTTCTCCTGCACATACGATCTGCGATGCCGATCTGCCCTGGAACAGCTGGAATGCTTGACCTATTGGCGATCACACATTCCACTACCAAAAAACTGGGCGGGATTACATTGAAATGTGTGACCACATCACCTGTCACACATTGTAACGTAGTCACAAACTTTGATAGAACACAGCCATCAGGGGGGTACGAGGGCATGAGTATCAGCAGCAGCAGGTAAGAGGAGTTGGGAGGAGGTACAGGGAAAGGGACCCCGGTGACCAGCCCACCTGAGGCCCTACAGAGCCCACCATAGAGAGTCTCAGATGGTCCAGTGCGTTACTAAGCCCTGAGTCCAGTGCGTTACTAAGCCCACATACACCTATACATAGCATGAAGGTAAAAAAAAACAATATATGCAGTGTTATCTTCATTTTAGATGTCAAAAGGGTTTTGTGGCTCCCGGTGTTTTCTTTTCTGTGGGAAAAGGGTCCAAATGGCTCTTTTAGTGTTTAAGGTTGCTGACCCCTGGACTAAACAAGGATCATTATGGGAGTTCTGACTGTTATTTTAAAAAAATCTGTTGAGATCCACCCAGCTGCGTGATTGGCAGCTGGCTCTGCCTATCTAGAGGCAGAGCCAGCTGTACCCTCCCCTTCCCCCGTTCGTTCCTCCAGTCAGCGCTGGAGGATCGGAGCAGGGAGGGGGGGACTGTCACTCACGGCTCTCTGCCGGGACAGGATCGAGAAGTGAGCGAGTGATGGTATGTGTTCGCTCACTTCACGATCTATTGAGCTGGTGTGTGACAGTTTCATTGTCACACGTCGGCTCGAACTATGAGGTTGAGTGAAAATCACTCACCTCATAGTTCTCCTTTAAAGGAGAACACTGAGCAGAAATAATCTTAACCCTTGCAGCAGCACTACCCAAGTACTTCAGGGGTTTAGTGCTCGTTTTTTGTCTCATAACAAAGATATACTCACCTGAACCTCGGAGCATGGCTGTTAGACTGGTGCCTGCAGCCTCAGTCTCCATCCACTCCAGGCAGTCTAAGGTTTTGTAGGTCATCACATCCAATACAGTGTAGTGTACGTGAGGATGGTGAGGGACATTCCATCACTGGAGTGTGGAAGAGAGAAGCTGCAAGGGTTAAGATTATTTTTGACCAGAGTTCTTCCTTAATAAAAGCCTGCTGAACCCCTCTAGCAGCTTTTAAGAGACAATCAGCACTCCTATTAAAGGATATCTAGCCCGAGACCAAAATTAGAATACAGTAAACTCCCCGTTACCTGGCATCCATGGGGATTGGTAGATTCCAGATAAATGTAGTCTCTGGTCTGGTCTGCAGGCTTCACCTTTAATAGTCTATTTGGCACCATAATTCGCAATGAGCATGCATTTGCACCCATGCGCTGAACCTCCAGTATGTGGGCTGGCTGCACATTCCTGACATCTTTTCAAATGCTGTCTGTGTTCCCACAGGTAATGCTGGCCTATAGCAACTCACTAATTTTGGCTCCTTAGGACCAAGCTTCTAATGGTGTATCAACAGCAATACCTAAAGTAGGATTGCTGAGAAGTAGACATGTGCACTGCCAAAAAATGTGTTTAGTTTTGTTTCGTTCTGATTCGAATTTTGTGTTATTTCGTTTTTCAGGATTCGGGTGTGAAAGTCAATTGGGAATTCGGATTCGGACGAAATTCGTTAGTGGTAGTTCATTCATTCGTCCGTTTGCAGCAAAGTGACATTTGAGGGGGGAAAACATTTTTCACCTTCTCTAATGTCACTTTGCTCCAACGAACGAACGAATGAACGAACTACCGATAACGAATTTCGGAAACGGAAATTCGGATTTGTTTGCATTCGTTTCTGGAATTCGGAGTTCGGATAAATCCGAATGTCCAAATTTCCAAAAATTCGTCCAAATTTCGATTTGGAACGAAACGAATCGCACATGTCTACTGAGAAGGTTCTTGTGTTCACCTTCCTTCTCCTCCAGTAATTTATCACCTCCTTGCAATGGTGTTTCCTCTAGGCCCGATGTACTTCTCCTCTATTAGGCCAGCTTTTTGCAGTAGCCTCCCAGAAGGGCATAGTACACATGAAACCTCTTTTGGGCCAAAACCCTGAAATCAAATCACGTTCCTTTTGGGCAGGGATCCAAGAATACTACCAAGAGCATCCTCCACAGCGGTTTGCAGAAGCAGAAACCAGCCTGATCTGGTTACTAAAATAAGAAACTTTACTGGTAGCCAGTGACCTTTATAACCACTTTTCTTTTCTTAACTGGAGCATGCCTTCAAGTCATTATTATCATATCATCATAATTATCATCACCATATTGAATAGATTTCCTAAATATTGTAAATATATTGCTAGTTTAGAAACTTCTAACAAATACTACCACATTTTATTATAAAATCTCATATATTATACTGCTATATTATAATTTCCTGTTGCGATAAATTCAAAAGCTAGGATACATTGAAGAAAAATATTTTACACATAAATGATAAACATTAGGGCTGAGCCCCAGGCAGATATAAAAAAAAACCTTTATGGATTGATAAAGAAAAAAAAATCATTAATTGTACTTTACATGCAGCTGGCAATAGCTATCCTATCATCAAGCTGTAAGCACATGCAACAGAGAGGGGGGCAGGCTCTAGGCTACTATGGGTGTACTCCTCTGCATGCTACTGTTCATGTAATACAGCAAATTCAGAACGTAGCTCTGCTGCCTGGCAGGTGTCACAGGACCAGCTAAACAAGATTACAAATGCTTTGGATGGTACAAAAGTTCACATTTATGACTTTTAACTTAATTCAACTTTAATAGTATTCAGTGAAGACTCCCTGAAATTATGAACGTTGATGTACGTCCAAAATGTTTTCAATCTGTAGAAATGAACTGAATTATATTCCTATAATGCGTTCTGACTTTTTAATTTTAAAGTGCAGTTTTGTTCACGCATTTTTTACTGTGCTAAAATGCTTGAAGTCTCAAGTAGCATGTGATTTTTTTTTCTCATTAGATCAACGCTGATTGCAATTTACAGAAACACAAATTTTTAACTAGATCAAAGTGTCTGTAATCATTGCATTACATTTTATGAGAAAGTTTTACTCCTTAAAGTGGGTATCTGGCCACAACTTTAATCATAGAGTAGGTAAAGGGTTGGAAACTCTTGGTGTTCCATTGGGAAGAACTGCTTCACTTCCTGCCATGTCACCAGGACAGGAAGTGAGGGAATAGAAACAGCAAAGAAATGGCTATTAAAACCTAGAAAGAGGTTCTAAACCTTACCCAATTAAATTGACAATAATAAAAAAAAAACTTTAACGCAAGTTTCACAATAACATTTCTTTATAATATGACTTGACAGGAACGGTTTCAGTACACATAGCATAGAGTGCCTTGCCAAAACAAGAGATCCATATAAAAGGCAGATGAAGTAGTACAGACTATGTTGCTGGCTATATACTCTGGAAATTCCTGCAATGTCTTTTCAAATAAGCAAGGCTGAATGAAGACCAGTACAAGCACTGGGAGTTGGATGGAATGCATAATCTTTTTTACATGTTTTAGTTATAAATGTAAAATAGGTAAATGCAATATAGTTAATCTTAAAAATGTGCATTAAGGTGACACCAAACTCAGCAGTTAAATCTTAAAAATGCATTCAAGTACCATAACCATAACATCTCTGAATTCATGCTGACACTGTCCTTTCTTCTGGAGGGTGGCTACTTTTGTTCCCCATGGTCCCTGTGTGTAATGTAAAGTAGCCACCCCTCTAAGCTCCCCTCAGTGAATGTTTAGCTTGATGTCTATCCTGGGAGTGACCATGGAGTGGTGACTACTTTACAACACACACAGGGACCATGCGGAACAAAAGTAGCCACCCTCCGGAAGGAAGGACAGTGTCAGCACCAATTCAGAGATGATCTGAGGATCTACAGCTGAGTGATGTACAAATAAGATACATTTTTGTTAATAGTTATGGTACTTGAATGCATTGTTAAGGTTTAACTCCTGAGTTTAGTGTCACTTTAAAGAGGTTAAAACCTGATTTTAGTGTAGGCTTTGTTATTGTGTACAGTGGCGACTCTAGGAACAATATATAGGGGGGGCACATAAGATGCCACAGTCAGATCTGGGGGGGCACTAAAAATTTTCATTGCATGTCGCAACCGCTGGGCGCCGAGAGCTGATTTAATTGCGGGTGGCATATGTGTCCTGCGGTTGCGACAGAAGCTGCATACAGCGTGTGCTGGTTACTACTTAAACCGGCGCGCTGTATGCAGCTTCTGAGACGATACGCTATTAGCATAGCGGGGAAGCCGGCTGCGCATTTTGCATAGCTCCCGCTACGCTAATAGTGTGCCTTCTCAGAAGCTGCACACAGTGTGCCGGTTTAAGTAGTAACCAGCACACGCTGTATGCAGCTTCTGACAGCATGGGAAACGGGAGGCTGCACTTGATGCGGGTGCAATAGCCAGCCTGTTATTGGCTACTGCAATTTAAAAGAGCCAATAGCAGGCTGGCTATGCTGGAATGAAGACGATTGTGCGGCTGTCAGCAGGCGAGAAGCGCAGACGCCGCGGAGAGGTGAGTAGACTGCGGGGGGAGTGGGGGGGATCAGACTGTCAGCGGTTTCTCCCTACAACCAGTAGGGAGAAACCGCTGACAGTCTGTGAGGCTGCAGCGGGGAGAACCCCTGTCCCAGCAGATAACTGTGTGATAACCGTCCCGGGCACAGTTATCTGCTGGGACAGGGATTCCATTTCTCATGTCTTGCGCTAGCGCTAGGACGGCCACCACTGTTAGCGGGTGTGCACACGGGGGGGGGCAAGTGATAACCTAGGGGGGGGCAATTGCCCCCCTGTAGCGACACCACTGATTGTGTATGTACGCAAGGAAGCCATATTTGCTGATTGTATACCATGGCTTTCCATCTTTGCTGTACCTTGCAGTATCTGTGAGGTGAAATCAATAAAGAAGTAGAACATGTTAACTTTGCAAAGGGAATGTTCTCTTAACTTAGAGCATAATTCCAAGTTGTGTTCACTGTTTTCTTTATGTTTTCTGCGCAAGTGATTGGGTATTCAAGCTGGGCACAGTTTCCCCTATTAACTAGGTGAACGCTTACTTTGAAAAGTTAACAGAACAATGTCTTCTCCATGAGTGAACTAACCTCCATTAGTCAACTAACCCAAAGAAAATAATACACTCCACGTGTGGTTGATATCATATCACAAACAGCCATTAGACAGTGAGAAAGTACCATTGTTGCAGCTAATCTAAGCTAACTCTTGTAAGTGTTTAATCTACAAACCTCTATATTGGTAAGAAAATAAACACAAATACAGAAGTAAATACAAGAATATCAACAATGAATTTTAAGAGACTCTGCTAGCAAGTAAAACGAGCTTATAACAGGTATGAAGTATCTGCACCTAGAGGTGTCTGCACATACCTGCAGCAGCTATTATGTGGGTTGGATTATGTGGGTTGGAGCGACATTCACCATATTTATTCCCAGATAATTTTTTGTACAAGTCATTCTGAATTGAGAAAGTTGGTTGGATGTGCAGTGAAACGTTTTCAAGAAAAATACAGCAAGTCCAGTTGCCTTGACTGATTTGTTACAGATACTCACACCCCACACATTTTTAATGGCCCATCACTATGATGGGCTACTTTATTGGCTAAAATACATATATGCTAATATCTCTACCTGGAAGTGCCATGGCTTTGCCTGTTTGAAACAGCCCTGCCATCAGCCATAGCACACAAATGGCCATAGCAGCTAGAGCAAGTGCAGGTTTGTTCATATACCTCTGTTGCATACCTGCTACCAGTATTTTTTTTGTTTGTTTTAGATCACAAAGTCTTTTTTTTTATGCATACACTGGACTAATATATTACTGCTCATTTATAATACACTATACTTTCTCTTTAAACCAACCGCCAATACTCTACAACAGTCCTTCCAGGACGTGCCAGACTTGCTAGTTTGGAAGGTCAGGACCAACTTTGGCAATTCTTCATTGCGATAAAAAAAATGAGTTTGTTATTCAGCATTAGTGTGTCATATTGTTTCCCTTTAGCTACATACACAGTATAGTTGGATAATAGGTGCCAAGTGTTAGATGAGTTAGCCACTAAGCTGAAATTCGGTTTAAATTACTCAAGAACAACCGAATAAACCCTGCACTACTATCTTAGTTATCTACCTATTATTTCCAATAGGTTTGTAATCACATATTGAATATTTTGCAGGTAAGTAAGTATACTTACATTTAAAAAAACATGCCCCAAATAAACACTTAGACATGAACTTAAGTGAATCACCACTTTGCTAAAAAGCTTTGGGAATATGCTCCATACTGAGCTAATCTGAATGAAAAAATTGCTTTTGTTTTTGAGAAATTAATTGCATTTTAGGAGCATGTTATTTGTATTTGTAATTATGATAATATGCTGTTTAAACTTGAACCATGAAAGGTTTAACATGGCAAATGAAGCCTAGCATCAGTTAAAAAAACAAATTTAATGTATGAATTTAATAGATGAATTAAAACATTGGACAGAGTTTACTTGACTTTAGAGTAATTATTTATGATAGCTTTAATGGGGTGACAACACAGAAGAACAACTGGGAGACAGTGCTTACACAATGACCTTCATGACAGGATCACCAGGTATTCTTTAATGAAAGTTACACATTTAAAACATTTTAAAACAACTTTTTGATAAAGATTAATAAGATTTTAGTGATGAGGTTTAGATCTACCTTGATGTCTTTTTAATTGTATATATACATAATAGTACAAGTATATTGTTAACATTAAAGTATAATATGGTACAAACACATATGCCATGTAGGAAATTTCAGACAAGATAGGGAACTATGTAATGAGAAGCAAACAAGTGAAGGGCGTCATTTGGATATACAGCTGGCAATAGGCCTGGCATGACAGAATTGACACTGTCAGTAAAATTAATAGGATTTTAATTTGCAACATATAAACGTATCACACTCCAGATGTATGACATTCATGAAGATTACATAATATGACCATATGAACATGAAATCAGATGAATGAACTTTTCAAATTTAACGCATGTGTTAGAGAACTTGACAAAAACTCTATGGTTAATTTGCATACCTAAATAATTTTTACATTGTGTTTAAAGGAAATTAAAGGCTTTTTTGCATTCATTTACATGGAACTTTTTAATACATTTTAAATATCCTTTTTTTTCCAGTTCAGTGATTTCTTTTTAAATTACAATATCGAACCTGGAACCTTTGGCCAGCCAGCTTAAGTTGTCATTCTGCTTATCTGCAGAGGCACAGTGACATCTGAAGCCAGGTTTTGTGAACAAACCTCCTGTTCTCATCAAGAATGGTGATTGTCATGGTAATCACATGATCATTAGTGTACACCAGTTGCTATCAGTGACATTGGGATCCTAGAGTTAATTTTGCGCATAGTTGTTTGTTCCCCTTTCTACAATAAAACATATATTAATGTTAATCAGCAGGTTAGTCTATAGATTGGTTAAGGAGAATTAGTTAACCATTCTGAAATTGTAAGTATCTGGCCTGAGGCACAACAACTCTAGGTATTGGTGAAATATGTTCTGACCTTAACAAGTGACTCCTGACCCTTAGAGGAGGATCGTTGAGGTAAAGCATAGCATTAAGTTTGCACTTATTTTAAGGCTGCCGGTCTGTGTTACTTCATAGCAAAATCCAGTAACTGCAAAATGCACAAAGGCAGGGAAATTCACCATGAACTGAGATGCTGGTAAGTACAATTAGCAGTCTGTTGAGATGGCTTTAACCCAATTTGGTACTGAACAAGGTGGATTAGTAATGTGTTTCTTAAAGGATGCACTAATTGTTAGTAGCTACATCTTTATATGGTTAAGGTAATACCAGTAATAACAGCAACCCCATCACAACTCGCTGCAACTGCATAATTAACAATATAGGCAATCACTTAATGTGAGTTAATTGACCATTTTATATTTTATATGAGAGCAAAAACATTAACCTGCTTAGTATAGCATGGATCATTAAATAAAAGCAGCATGATCAATTAATTAAACAGCACTTTATTATAGTGTTTTGAAGGGTTAAAGTACAGATTCCTTAAAAACTGTTTCAAATAAAGCATGATAAATGTAAGGCCTAAATCATCTTCAAAACCAACATTTAACAACTGGGCTTGATCATGGAATCATGATAATCACTGACAACCTAGTGCCTATGGTGCAAGATGTGAAATAATGCACTTGTGCATGAGTAATTTTGTCTACATTGTATTGTGGACACTCTTCTGTGTTTTAGAATTCACTGACTCTGATTCTTTACTCAGAAGTGGATAAAAATAGTTGGGCCTCAGGCAGAACTCAGTTCTGAGAAATATTCTACCATCACGGATTCACACCATTTGCCATATAAACCTATATGTTTCCTTAATGTGATGCTTGTCAAATAGTTATTTGATGTCAATTATTTAGATACAATCTTTCAATAATCTCACTGAGCACAAAAATCTGTATAGTCTGTAGTTTATAGTCAATAGAGATGAAATAATGGAAATTCTGTGCTACTCAATCCAATTATTCATTTTATCAGCCGAATTCTCATTTTGCCTAATTGAAGGGGGTCCAAAATACCACTTACCAATTCACTATGGAGCAAAGCAAACCCCCTACCTCCTAAGTGAAAGTCAGTGCTCTAATGGATTTCCCACTTTAAAGTACACTCACCCCCATAATTAGAGCCAGTGTGTGACACTGAAGCTGTCACATGTCTGCTCTATAGATCGAGGACTGAATGATTACATACAGCTGATTGCTCAGTTCCCGATCTTCTCTCTGCAGAGAGTGGTGACTGTCACTCCACAGCTTCCCACAGGGATCCCCCCCTCCCCTCTCCTTTCCTCCAGTGCTGACTGGCAAAGCCAGCTGTCATTAAGAGTGGATCCCGACAATATTGCGCTGTCAGCATATAGCAGGCAATAGCCCACTATATGCTGAGTTTTGGGTCATAGGAGGACACAGTAAATGTCCTCCTGTAACCCTAAAGGGAACTATGCTCAAAAAAGGTTGGACCATAGCTCTTTTTAAGGCTAATGGGGCAAATGCAAGAATGCCAAACTCCGTGATATCAGTGACTTATGATGTAACTAGTACTAGTAGGTGCTTTTTAATGAAGGTTTAGTGCTTCCTTATTATGGCAGTAATGTGACACAGCGGGCACAAGAACTACATGTGGTTCTTGGTTCCTCCTTCCTTCCTGTATGCTAAATGAAAGGGACTGTGTGCTCTAATCACATGTACACTCCCACTACTGTAATATTAGATACTACTGGGAGAAAAACTGAGCCAATCACATGAGTAATAAATTATACTTCTAGAGGAGTTTAGACACATACACTGTACAGAATGTCCCCAGTCACTCAACCGCAATGAGTACATGGAAGCAAAATGTGAATTTTTTTAGTTTAGAATATCAGTGCTGACTGTTTACGGATTTGGGAAAGTGATTTTTAGTTATAATAAATGGCAGAATGGTTTTCATAGAAATTATAAACTTTTTTTTAACACAAGTGGCATTTTTCTTAAAAAGCAAGGTAGACACAGACAAATAATATTCTGTGTGATTAGTAAACCAGCTCAGCTGTGTATTAGTAGCCCTGTCTGCTATAAAATCCAGGACAGAATAGATTATTGGTGAATAGATTAGATTTTGAGAGTTTAAGAGCTCACATAAAAAAATTATAGAAAAGTTTTGTTCAGGATGGAGTTTCTTTTTAAACACCCAACAAGCACAGAACAGTGAAAGTTCAAATTGGATCTTTCCAGGGTCTAATCATTTGGAAGTGAGAACGCAGAGGACAAAATTGTATACGCTGCTTTGGATATGCGCAATATAACGCAAACTAAAATTTAAATATTTTCCTTTTTCTTAAGAAAAGGTTTTAAATGTGAGTTAGGAAACAGAGAGAAATGGACATATAACATGTCATACTATTAAATTACACTAGCCTAATAAAATTAAAAAACCCACTCCTTAGTGCGTGTTCTGCCATAAATCAGGTATACATTGCTTACTGAACTCTAGCATCTGGTTTTCTTGGATGAAGAAAAAAAACACAAACACAGAAATTTGGCTGAAGTTCTAACTAGGGTGCACCACCTAGAGGGCTATTGGTAAAATTCCACTGGAACATAACTTAGTTAAAAACCATAATACATATAAAGGGACTTGATTATTGATTGTTAACTCTTTTAGACTTATTCATTTATAAACTGCAAAGTGATTATATGGTCGTAACTGGCTCCAAAATCTTTTGTAATATTCCACATAAAGCAAGCTGGCTACATTGTTTGCAGCTTATGTGATTGGTGATTGGTGATTATGTTCAGGAGAAAAGCTGTGATTTGCTTTAGCCAAATTCTACAAAAACGCTGCACAAACTGTTGGTGCTATATAAATCCCGTAGAATAATAATGAATTGAGCTTTGCTTTTGCTAGTTTTCCTTTACAGCAGGGTGGACATAGAAAACAACCCTTTAATAGTCATTCCTCTCGCAACTTATACCTAGCTACCCTTTGCTAAACCGCTGCTCTGTTCAGCCACTGGGAGGAGCAAAGCAAGCATTGTTTCATGTTTTATGTTGTGTTTTATAGCTTACACAAGGCTGAAGCCTCTTTCCTGATTCCTATTACAGTGCTGAGAGTGGTGGGGGAGGGAAAGAAAAGTAAGTATAAGCTGCTGATGGGGATACCCAGCACCCAATATCACTTAAAGTTATTAAATTAACTTCACTAATTTGCACTGGTGCTCAGTAGCAACACTAACTTTTCATGGTGCTTATTGAAAAACTCCCTCAGCATGAGTGTTCATTGCAAAACTCAACTTTGCATTGATGTTTAGTGCAAACATTTAACTTTGCATTGGTGCTCAAGGAAAAACTTTGCAATGGTGGTCAGGTCCAGCCATACAATGGCAGGTGGTCCATCAGCTAAAGGTGGCTGGGGTTGTGGATTTACCCAAATGGACCAACATTCCTTCTCCTCCTGGGCTCTCCTGTACTGTAAAGACACATTGATCTGGACAAGGTTCCAACAGAGAGAGGAGCTTCCACTGTCCATGCACCTGAAGCACAGTGCACACATGCAGGGGCACCGGGCAAAGGTTGGTTGTCAGGAATATGTGATGCTTGGCATTAGGCCACCAGAGAGCCAGAACTAAAAGCCTATACTTATAGTTCTGGCTCTCTAGTAATATTGCACCAAGCATCTTGTCATCTTGAAAACCAGCTGCCCAGCGGTAACTGCATGGGGAAAAGTAAAACCTGTCACGGTCTGCAACCGGGGCACACACAATGACAAAAAGTAGCGTGCAAAAAATTTTAGCATGCCCACACAGACATAAAGGTTAGTTGCAGCACCGAGGTGCTGGATGCAACAGCAGGGAGGGTTGAAGGCTATACACAGACACACAAGTAGGCACAGGTGCAAGGACTCACTTGAAGAAGCTGATGATCAATCCAATGCAGGACATACAGGATCTCACTGTGAGGAAGAGGGAATCCAGACTCACAGGGAACAAGGTAGGTGGTGGGCAACCGCAGGGATTACAGAGGCAAGAGATAGTCCGACTGGGTGTAATGACAAGTTGCTCGAACGGCATGGAACAAGTGAGCTGGACTTTTAATGGAGAGGTTCAGAGTGGATTGGCAGGAAGCCAAGCAGCTCAGACAGGAGCTTAAACTCGGCGGCGGATCATCACACAGGGAAGTGTGACAAAACCACTGTTAAGTAAATATAAATCCACTGCAACAGTGGCAAATCCTGAGGAGCGCTCACAGAACACAAAACCTGCTTTATTGAATAGGGCCATTAGATCTTCGTTCTGATGAATAATTCCATGTAACAAGTGAAAGTAACTAGTGAGTGTCTAATGCTATTTGGTAAACATAACAACTAGGCTGAAATCTTCTAAATTTATGTTAAATTGTATACAGACAGCAAAAAAATAAATAAACTGACCAGGGTTTTAACCCTTCCCTAATCTATCCAAACATAAAGAAAAAACAGGGGGCGCCTTCCCTAGTGTAGGTACATTTTTATTAGAAGGTTCTGAGGAAGGGGGCATGGCCCCAGAAACGCGTCAACCCAGGCATATTATTCTGTTACACAGGAGCCATCATCTGTGCAGCTCTCATATGCTGTGTCTTGTTTTTTGTTAAGACTGAGGATCAACTTCTGACTTTGAAGGCTCATTGTTATCTACTCTTTTGTGAGTATCATTCTATTTTTGCTATTTGCGTAATAAAAATGTATCTACGCTAGGGAAGGCGCCCCCTGTTTTTGTTTCATCAGATATCACAGTCTCCCTGACTGATGTGGGGCAGCGACCTGTAGAACTTCTGCATGCACATTTCTTCAAGGGAGTGGTCAACTCTGGTGCTATTGGTTTTTATTTTTTTTATTTAAAAAAAGGTTTGGCTATACATAAAATTTCATTTAGGTTCTGTCAAATATTCTGTAGCTAGAATCCAGAGAAGCACTGGGGGTATGTGTCCTAAAACTTGTGCTTTCCTCTCTTTCTGGTTTTTCTTTTACCAATCGCGTTGCAGTTTTTAAAGCAGGTTTGAATGGTGGTTATGAAATTATTCTTAGTACTTTTTTCTCTCAAAGTCTAAATATAAAATACTGAAAAGTAGGCTATGTTCCTTATATATTTCTCCATATTTATTTTCCAAT